>NC_057797.1:146619895-146919895 GCF_018294505.1 Triticum aestivum
GGCCTCGGCCATCGGCGATCTCGCCCTCGCTGGCCGTCGTCCTCGTCCCCGCCGTGAACAGTGCTCGCGCCGCCGCCTCGGTTTGCGTGCAGATCTGGAAACCCTAGGTCGTTTTTTTTCTCTAACTCCCGAAATTGCAGATCCAAGTGCCTCTATTCGTGGCCCCTTAACTTTGCAACTGTAGCTCCGATTCATGCATATAGCATATCAATATGTTCATCTCAGAGAGTACATCATTTCATTACATTGCATCATTTTCATTTGAGTTCATCTTGATGCCCGAAATGTTGTTAGAAGAGGGCTACTTGAGTTAATTGTCAGATCTGCTACTCCATTTAGGTTTTTGTCATTTTTGCCATGATTAATGTGTGCATGATATGCCCTGATGCTCTACATATGTTTTGTTAAGGGTTTTGTCATCTTTCCAGAGGTGCAACCCATGTATTTTTGTGATGTGTGTGGTGACTTGTGAAAGCTTGCAAAGTGGTGCACTTGCTAAGTCTGTTTTCAGGGACTTAGTAATTTCACCAAGTCCTGGAGCTGTTTATCTCATGATGCCATATGTTCTTGTTGTTTCCTAGTGATCCGTGCCTCTTTTGAGGATGATCAGTAAGGGAGTTTTGTTAATATTGCAGTGCTCTATCCATCCATGTCTTTGTTTGCAATTATGGAGCACCCTAGCTTGAGTCAATCGAGCTCTACTTTTGCTACTTTGTGAATCTGGGCAGATTGTCAACTTGTTTGCAATTTTGCCGGTGATGTTGTAGTTGATCCATGCATGCTATGCTATTGCTCTTGCCATGTCTAGCTTGAATTTTGTGCCTTCTTGATGGATGTATGCTTTTCTTGCCATGACTTGCACCATAGTGAGTGCATGGAGCTCGTAAACATGCCTACTTGAGTTATGTTTCAGCATGTTCCAGTTTTCACTAAGTATGAAAACTGATTATGTTTTTGCTATGTTCGCATGCTTGCAATTGTATTTTCTGATCCCTTTTGGCTCAAGGTCACTAAGGGACTTTTGTTAAGCTCTTTGATTAGCTCCATGCCATGCTTTACTTTGCCATGTTCAGGTCCTATAGAATGTAGTTTTGTGGCTCCGAAGAGGGCTACCTGATCTGGAATTCCAGACAAGTGTTAATTTCACTAAGTCTGAAATCTATTTGCCATATGCATTTTTGCCATGCTTGTTTGAACCTGTTAATGGATGATTTGGCCGTAGCTCAGTGCTAGACTTTTGTTAAGCATCTTGTGTGCATCCCTGCCATGTATTTTGTTGTCATGTTTGGGTGTTGTAGCATGTTCATCTCATTGCATTTAGATGCCTACTTGCTGTAAATCGCGGACCGGTGTCATTTTTGAATCGATTGCCATTTCCAAACCGTAACTCCGATTCCGGCGTTCTTTATATCGTTTTAAAGCTATTTCATCTCATCTTTCCAGTGGCACACTTGGTTTTCCAAGTTGAGGCCAGGTTCATGCATTTCCTGTCATATCTTGCATTTTGCATCCCGCATCGCATTCCGCATAGCATATCATCATTGGATCATATTGCTTGGTCTTGCACGTGGTTGATTGTATCCTTGTTGCTTGTTTGTCTTGTTTGGGTAGAGCCGGGAGACGAGTTCACTAATGAGAAGCCGTTGAGTTTGCTTTCGAGGATCCAGTCAACTCTGACAACTGTGCAGGCAAGATGATCATACCCTTGAAATCACTATTATCTTTGCTATGCTAGTTTGCTCGCTCTTTTGCTATGCCATTGCTACGATGCCTACCACTTGCTTTCAATCCTCCCATATTGCCATGTCAAACCTCTAACCCACCTTGTCCTAGCAAACCGTTGATTGGCTATGTTACCGCTTTGCTCAGCCCCTCTTATAGCGTTGCTAGTTGCAGGTGAAGATTGAAGGCCATTCCTTGTTGGAACATTTAATTACTTGTTGGGATATCATTATATTGCCATGTTATATTAATGCATCTATATACTTGGTAAAGGGTGGAAGGCTCGGCCTCTCGCCTAGTGTTTTGTTCCACTCTTGCCGCCCTAGTTTCCGTCATATCGGTGTTATGTTCCCGGATTTTGCGTTCCTTACGCGGTTGGGTTATAATGGGAACCCCTTGATAGTTCGCCTTGATTAAAGCTTTTCCAGCAATGCCCAACCTTGGTTTTTACCATTCGCCACCTAGCCTCTTTTTCCCTTGGGTTTCCGGAGCCCGAGGGTCATCTTATTTTAAACCCCCCGGGCCAGTGCTCCCTCTGAGTGTTGGTCCGAACCGGGCAGCCTGCGGGGCCACCTCGAGGAAACTTGAGGGTTGGTTTTACTCGTAGCTTGACCTATCTGAGTGTGCCCTGATAACGAGATATGTGCAGCTCCTATCGGGATTTGTCGGCACATTCGGGGGGTGTTGCTGGTCTTGTTTTAACCTGTCGAAGTGTCTTGAAGAACCGAGATACCGAGTCTGATCGGAACGTCTTGGGAGGAGGTCTATTCCTTCGTTGACCGTGAGAGCTTGTCATGGGCTAAGTTGGGACTCCCCTGCAGGGATTTGAACTTTCGAAAGCCGTGCCTGCGGTTATGGGCAGATGGGAATTTGTTAATGTCCGGTTGTAGATAACTTGAACCTTAATTTAATTAAAATGAATCAACTGAGTGTGTTACCGTGATGGCCTCTTCTCGGTAGAGTCCGGGAAGTGGATACGGTGTTGGAGTAATGTTTGCGCAGGTTGCTCTCTAGTTTCTCGCTCGCGCTTTGCCTCCTCTTCTCGCTCTCTTTTGCGAATAAGTTAGCCACCATACTTGCTAGTCGCTTGCTGCAGCTCCACTTATATTTACCTTGCCATTCCTATAAGCTTAAATAGTTTTGATCGCGAGGGTGTGATATTGCTGAGTCCCTGTGGCTCACAGATTACTATTACACCAGATGCAGGGCCTGATGATTCCGCTCCAGGAGACGCGTATGAGCTCAAGTGGGAGTTCGACAAAGACTCTCAACGTTACTATGTTTCCTTTCCCGATGATCAGTAGTGGTGCCCAGTTGGGGGTGAACGGGACCGTGTCACATGTTGGGTTATCTTTTATTTTGGCGTCGTAGCCAGGCCATGAGTGTTTGGTTGATGTAATGTTTTTTTTGACTATGTACTGCAAGGCCAACAGCCTCACAGTCTTTTATTAAAACTCAAAGCAAAGTAGTACAAAGTTACAAAGTTAAGAGAGAGGAGGAGAGAGTAATACTTACAAAATAAGTGATTAGGGTAAGGAAGCTATCCAAGAGGTTAAACTATTCCTATATTTACATTTGATTCTATGAGCTAAAAGAGAGATGTCCTGCAAAAAATTCCTCCTCCATGCCCTGAAAGAAGGTGTTTCATTCCTGAAGATCTTCCCATTCCTTTGTATCCAAATATTCCAAGTGGCAGTGAATACTACCTCAGGGAAAAAAGGATGCCCAAAATCTCTCCTAGCATCAGAAGCCATGTCAAAAGTGGTCTGGTCTGGCTATGGATTCCATGAAATATCCAGATAATTCCAGATACGTTGGCTAAAATTGCAGGCGAAGAATAGGTGTGCTCTGTCCTCATGTGATGCCAAATGGCATAGAACACAAGTGTCATCATGTATGATCCAGTGCCGTCGCTGCATCATGTCTCTAGTGTTTAGACGATCCATCAGAAGGAGCCAACCAAAAACCTTAAACTTCAGAGTACAAGAACATTTCCAAATCCACTTAAAGATGGGGTCAACCACATTGTCCGAAAAGCATGACAATTAGTATATCTTGGACTGATAGTCACCAGTCTTGGAAGGCCATTTCCAGACATCTTTAACCCCTTCTTGAAGTTGAACCATATTAAGGAATACCTGAAGTTGATTGAACTCCTTAAAGGCCTCAACAGACAATGGTAGATGAAGGTTGTCAGATGGTTCGGGTAACTCCAAAATATCCTTGACTGTTAGAGTGTCATCAATGACAAAGGAGTGGAGTCTTGGAAATTGAAGCCGCATGTTAACCGTTGTGTTGTTAAATTGCCAACGGTCAAGCCAGAAAATCACTGTATCCCCCGATCGTACTTGTGGAACAGCCAAGTTACAAAACTTATCATAGAGCTTGAGTACATCTCTCCACCAGAAAGAACCGCAGTTTTGCATGACTTGGGGGGCGCAGAAGCGTAATAAGTGTCCCAGATAAGAGATACCCATGGTTGATGTAATGTTATTTATGTACTTGATTGATGTGGCGAGTGTAAGCCAACTATGTTATCTCCCCTTTTATTATCATGTTACATGGGATGTTGTGAAGATTGCCTAACTTGCGACATATGCCTTCAATGCGATTATGCCTCTAAGTCATGCCTCGACACGTGGGAGATATAGTCGCATCGAGGGTGTTACATTCTCTTTTTAAGGATTAGTGTTAGAAATAACCAGAAGTGGCAAAGATCTGGTGAAAAGCAAATACAAATCACTAAAAAATATCACAAATTCTCGAGCCATCAGAGCCTGAAATGGTTTGGGCATTGGAGCTTGGGGAAGAATACAAAGGCAGGGGGACTAAGAGCGTAAAGCTCTCGTCCACATCACCTCTCACCCTTTATAGGTGAGACAAAACACGAAGCGATGATAGGGTAATCGTGCCATGTGGCAGTGGATCCCGTGTTTTCCCATGTTCGTGTGTTAATCATAAGCAGAGGTCAAGGGGGCAATTGTTAATTACCACACGCATCGATGTGCACTATCTCTTTTTTGATGGGATGTCATGACAGTGGGCCCTTCACCCACGTCTACATGTCATGTTGACCTTAGGGTCAGAGACACCACGTGGCTAGGTGGGCCCTGAAGGAAATATGTCCTAGAGGCAATAATAAAGTTGTTATTTATATTTTCTTATATCATGATACATGTTTATTATTCATGCTAGAATTGCATTAACTGGAAACTTGATACATGTGTGGGTACATAGACAAAACACAGTGTCCCTAGTAAGCCTCTACTAGACTAGCTCGTTAATCAAAGATGGTTAAGTTTCCTAGCTATAGACATGTGTTGTCATTTGATGAACGGGATCACATCATTAAGAGAATGATGTGATGGAAAAGACCCATCCGTTAGCTTTGCATAATGATCGTCAAGTTTTATTGCTATTGCTTTCTTCATGACTTATACATATTCCTTTGACTATGAGATTATGCAACTCCCGGATACCGGAGGAATACCTTGTGTGCTATAAAACATCACAGCGCAACTGGGTGATTATAAAGATGCTCTATAGGTATCTCCGAAGGTGTTTGTTGGGTTGGCATAGATCGAGATTAGGATTTGTCACTCCGAGTATCGGAGATGTATATCTTGGCCCTCTCGGTAATTGATTGGTCACTACGTTTGTACTTGATTGGTCGGAACGGGAAGAAGTTCGACTACATCAACCGCATTGTCAAATGCTTCCGCTTTCGATCTACGAGGGTACGTGGACACACTCTCCCCCACTCGTTGCTATGCATCTCCTAGATAGATCTTGCATGAGCATAGGAAATATTTTGAAATTGCATGCTACGTTTCCCAATAGTGGCACCAGAGCCAGGTCTATGCGTAGATGATATGCACGAGTAGAACACAAAGAGTTGTAGGCGATGATAGTCATACTGCTTACCACCAACGTCTTATTTTGATTTGGTGGTATTGTTGGATGAAGCGGCCCGGACCAATCTTACATGACCGCATTGATGAGGCCGGTTCCACCGACAAACATGCAACTTGTTTTGCAAAAAGGTGGATGGAGGGTGTTTGTTTCTCCAACTTTAGTTGAATGGAATTTGACTACGGCCGGTCCTTGTGGAAGGTCAAAACAATGAACTTGACAAAACATCGTTGTGGTTTTGATGCGTAGGTAAGAACGGTTCTTACTAGAAGCCCGTAGCAGCCACGTAAAACTTGCAACAACAAAGTAGAGGACGTCTAACTTGTTTTTGCAGGGCATGTTGTGATGTGATATGGTCAAGACATGATGTGATATACATTATTGTATGAGATGATCATGTTTTGTAAAAGTTATCACCAACTAGAGGAGCCTTATGGTTGTCTCTTTATTGTATGAAATGCAATCGCCATGTAATTGATTTACTTTATCACTATGCATTAGTGATAGTTTTAGAAGAAATAGTTGGCGAGACGACAACGACGCTACGATGGAGATCAAGGTGTCAAGCCGGTAATGATGGAAATCATGACGGTGCTTGAGATGGAGATCAAAGGCACAAGATGATGATGGCCATATCATGTCACATATTTTGATTGCATGTGATGTTTATCTTTTATGCATCTTATATTGCTTAGTACGATAGTAGCATTATAAGATGATCCCTCACTAAAATTTCAAGGTATAAGTGTTCTCCCTGAGTATGCATCGTTGTGACAGTTCGTCGTGCCGAGACACCACGTTGTCGGATTTTGGGTTCTGGCAAAACCCTTGAGGTTCGAACTCTAGGGTGCACACGAAGATCTCTCCCCCTCTAGCCCACGCTCTCACCGCACTCTCAAGTCTTAGCGCGTCGAAACCGCAGAACAAAGGGACATAAGATTTATACTGGTTCGGGCCACCAATGTGGTGTAATACCCTACTCCAGTGTGGTGTGGTGGATTGCCTCTTGGGCTGAGGATGAACAGTTACAAGGGAAGAAAAACCTCCTGAGGAGATGTGTTCTTGTGCTTGGTGAGATGATGCTGTCGAGGATCGTCCTCTTCGTCCGCCATCAGCCCCTGATGAGCCTCCCATCTCTAAGGTGCTGGCTAGTCCTATTTATAGAGGCCCGGGTCCTCTCCCCAAATATTAGACGGGAAGGGATCCCACAATAGCCAGTTTGAAGGGGGACAACTAGTACAAGCTATCCTGACAAAAGGTGGTCTTCGCCTGCCAAAGGCTCTGGTGGTGACGCCGTCCTGGACTCCGCGGTGACCTCCTTCCTGCCGTCCTTCTGGACTTGGTCTTGTTGCACCGATATGGAAACCTTTGCTTGACGCCTCGGGACTCCGCGCCTGCGCTTGCCTCTTAAGCACCAAAGGGGAAACAAGGACATTGCGCATGCTGGCGCCCGCCTGGCCTTGGTCGTCATGGCTTGCGTCATAGGAACCTCGCGAAGTGCCCCTTGCCTTGATCTCTCCACCCCTCATGAGCCAGCCTGGTGAGGCCACCCCGAGGAGGTCTTGCGTCGTCCGCCTCGCGAGGCTTGGCCCCTCGCAAGGGTCTTGACTGCTTGCTGGTGAAGATGGGCCGTACAGGGCCGTTGGTGGAGCCACGCCGTGGGCCGCAGGCAGGCAATTCTTGGGACCCCCGTTCCCAGGACGCCGACAGTAGCCCCCGGGCCCTAGGCGCGCTCTGGCTTGGCTTCGAGGCGCAGCCAAGGGGCAAGTGCGGAGCGCCGCATGCCCTAACAGCCTGCGGCCTCGGTTGACGCATGGCGGTTGATTGGTCGTGGGCGTCTCCGCTTCCCCACGCCACCTCGGTAACTTCCCGCCTTGACAGGTCCTTGCTGCATGCAGAGAAAAGATCATTATTACCTTAGATCGTGGAGGCCGGCGGTTGGCCTCCCCTTGGCTATAAATGGGAAGAGGGGAGCGGAACCCCCGTCACCCATCTCTTCCTTAGCTTCTCCCGCTCCTTCTTCCTCGATTCATCGCGTGTTGCATCGACCATGGTGCCGATACAGAGGTTCTCAGCCGCGGAGATGGGAAAGACCCCCCTCGATGAGCCTGAGCCACTTCCGCCGAAGAAGAGGTTGTCCCATCGTCGCGACATAGTCGTTAGGCCAGAGGTGTCGAGGCCCTGGTGCGAGCGGCCACCTCCGGGGTATCCGCTGCCTCTGTCGCCTGAGCCGAGGGCTTCAGAGGGAGGAGCAGCGAACGATGCCGCCCATGTTGTGGCCGTGGTCGCCGTGCCGTGGTGACGCACGCTGCCGCCCCAGGAGCCCACACCGCGGACTCCTCGCGCAAACTCATGTTGTGGGCGGCGATGCCTCCACGCACTTGGATTCGCTTCCCGCAGTTCTTCGCTACCGAGGGGCCCCCCGGCGACTGGGGCGGAAGTTGAAGCGGTCTCCTCCAGGAAGATCTTCATGACTCACGGCTGGGGCGAGGTCGCTCGAGTCTGCCATGTGGAAGGCACCCTTGCCATCCACTTCGAGTACGACGACGCCTCCATGATGTTCTTCAAGGTCTTCGACGAGGAAGGCTGCTGCTTGGAGTGCTGCTCTAAAGGGGGTCGCTAGGATGGTGCAGCGACCAACGCTGAGCCGGCTGCGGGCTTCGCCAGCGACTCCTCCAGCAGCAGCGGTGACTCCTGGTGGTCCAGCTATTCTCCCGAGCTCGACAAGACTCCGGAGACAAGTGACGACAGCTACGTGCCCCCGAGCTCTCGCCGCGCTCGGAGCAAGGCCACATCGTCCGGCCGCCGCCGTCGCTAATCTGCATGAGGTTGGCGTCGGCCTCCGGAGGCCCACTGTTGATGATAGCGTCGGCAGCGTTTGGCGCGTGTAGATAGGGCCCCTAGGAACTTCCTTCTTTTGTTCCCTGCGAGGAATCAAGACGGACCCCGTGAGGGCGTGTAAAGGGTCTGTAATGTCTTTTGTTGATATTATCCTTACTATGAAAATTTGTGAACGCATGTCCTGCTTTGGCTCGGTCTCCCCTTTCAAACCCCGTGGCATCTTGGTGCTCTACGCCAACAGGTCCCGGTCCCCAGGCAGGTTGCAGCCGTCGCTGGTATGCCATGTTGCGATGCCGTGGTCAAGGCCAGGAGGTGAGCGGCCCGAGGTCCGGTAAGAGCTCCTGAGGCACGATGCTCAAGAGGTCCCTGTTGGTGTCAAAACCAGCGGATCTCGGGTAGGGGGTCCCGAACTGTGCGTCTAGGCCGAATGGTAACAGGAGGCAAGGGACACAAAGTTTTACCCAGGTTCGGGACCTCTTGATGGAGGTAAAACCCTACATCCTGCTTGATTAATATTGAAGATATGGGTGTTACAAGAGTAGATCTACCACGAGATCAAAGAGGCTATACCCTAGAAGCTAGCCTATGGTATGATTGTATGTTATGATTGTTGTCCTACGGACTAAAACCCTTCGGTTTATATAGACACCGGAGAGGGTTAGGGTTACACAAGGTCAGTTACAAAGGCGGAGATATCCATATACGTATTGCCTAGCTTGCCTTCCACGCCAAGTAGAGTCCCATCCGGACACGAGACGAAGTCTTCAATCTTGTATCTTCATAGTCTAACAGTCCGGCCAATGGAGATAGTCCGGCTATCCGGAGACCCCCTAATCTAGGACTCCCTCAGTAGCCCCTGAACCAGGCTTCAATAACGATGAGTCCGGCGCGCAGTTGTCTTCGGCATTGCAAGGCGGGTTCCTTCTCCGAATACATCACAGAAGAATTTGAATACGAGGATAGTGTCCGACCCTGCAAAATAAGTTCCACATTGCACCGCAGAGAGAATAATTTTTTCACAGATCTAATTTGCTGGCTTGTTTTGACAGCATGATGTCATGTCATGGCCCGGTGATTATTCGAACCGTTTCTCTTAACCAGCTCCACACATAACGCGAGGCGGTTTCTTGACACGCCTTGCCGAAGTGGAGATCGTGTTCCCCTAATTACGGGATTCTCATTAATGCGGTCGTGGGTAACCCAACCGTGTCTAGGACCCCTAGATTATAGGCAAGTCCCAAACGGCTACAGAGAGGACGCTTGATATTCACCCTCTTTATAAGGGGACAAGGTTTTCGCTTTTTCCCTCTCGTGCTCAAGCAAACCCTTCCCCCGCCTCGAGTGCTAACACCCAAAGCCCAGGTTAGGTGCTCCGGATCTTCAATCATGTCCGGATCCAGCCTTCAAGGCCGATGGATCCCCTCCTCCGTGACGGAAGAGTACATTAAGAAGTTGAGGGAGGCCAGATACCTGACCGCCCAGGTTTCGCATCGGCTGCCTGCTCGAGGGCAGGTCGTCCCTACTCCCGAACCCAACGAGAACGTTGTGTTCGTCTCCCACTTCCTCCGAGGTCTAGGCCTCACTCTGGATCCCTTCGTCAGGGGCTTGATGTTCTATTACGGGCTAGATTTCCACGATCTAGCTCCGGACTCCTTTCTCCACATTATGACATTTATTGTTGTGTGTGAGGCCTTCCTCCGTCTGACCCCTCACTTCGGCCTGTGGCTCAAGACCTTTGAAGTACAACCGAAGATGATCGAGGGGCAACATGCAGCATGCAGAGGTGCATCAATAGGCAAGATGGGAGGAGCTCCATCGCCGAAAGGCTCCTTTCCAGAGGTGTCCGAATTATGGCAACGGGAGTGGTTTTACGTCACGGCTCCCAGAAGTGGCAAGTGGGTGGCTGCCCCCGCTTTCCGCCTGGGCCCCCCACCACAACTGATGTCATGGATTAGCAGGGGTCTGAAATGGGGTCCGGCCAAGGACGTGCCTATACTGCAAAGCCGCATCCGAGATCTCTTTGAGGGAGATTTTAATTTGGTTGCGGTAATACAAGTTATGCTGGTTCGTCAAGTCCAGCCTTGCAAACGCCGGCCCCTGCGCTTTTGGGAGTTCAACCCAGAGGGACCACATGTCATTCAAAGTTTCCTTGGCCCGACGCACGAGGAGATGTACAAGTCATTCTTCGGACCTCAAGTGGAATGTCCAGATATCACCGAGGACGTGGACCTGAGCAGTAACCGCGCCGCCGAACAAGTAAGAAATCCCCTAGCCGAACACGCTGTCTTTTATTCGAAGTTATTTCTGAGAGTTCACCTTTTGACCAGGACTGGATAACAAAGGCGAAGATGATTCGGTGTTTGGCCCCCCTCCCCGAGGGTTTGGAAAATCCGGTATTGGAGAAGATGCTCGAGGTCGCACCTTGCCCGGAGCCCTTGAAGGAAGATACCGAGGGAGATAATATGGGTGGACGCAGGCCCCCATCGCTATCCGCTCCAACCGAGGGAACGAGCGTCTCCACGAAGGAGGACGATCGAGGGAGGAAAATGACTGCTTCCGAGGATCCGGAAGCCGAAGCCTCCAAACGGGAGAAAAGGTCTCCCACTGAGGGTCCTGCCTTGGGGGTGTTTTTTCCGCACAGAGTCCGCGGGGGGATCAACCCCCCAATGAGTTGTAAGTGATCCAAAATATTTTAATAGCAAGGGTATGCTATCTTTTTCCTCTAAGAAAATAACCATCGCATCTATCTTGCAGTTCGGGCCTCAGCCCCTCTCGAATGAGCTCGTCTTTGAGGGATCTTCTTCCAGAGATGATGGAGAGCGAAACGCCTCCCCCGGACTCCTCCGCTCCAGAAGCGGGCGACCCCGAAGTGTCATCGCGGAGGGCCTCTCCGGATCCGGTGAGGCCAGAAGATAATCTCGTAGACCCCCGAAGTCCCCAGTGTCCGGCTCCTAAAGAGAGCATACGAAAGAGTCTGACACCGTCTGGTGTGCGGTCGGACGTTCTGAGGGAGTTGGTGGGGCGAGCGGCCATCTCAGAAGAGCACCGTACACTGATGGCTATGGTGATGGAGAGAATCTCGTCCGCTGAAAGCAGATTACATGAAGCCTTTATGAGTCTATTGATAGGCTTTCAGGTATGTGAGATAATATGTGATAGTACTACACATGTTAGGTGTGCCCTGTGTAGATAGTAGCCCCTGAGACTCTGGTTGTCGTCGAGAACGGCGGCGAACAGAGGATCATATTCGCAGGCAATAACCAAACTGCCTCTATGTGTAGGTGGTGGGAGCTCCGGTGGCTAGCCGGACTAGGGAGTTTGCCCAATTAAAATGGCAACTGGATGCGGCAGACGCCGACATCGAGCTTGTTAACAAGAGGCTTGACGAGGCACAAGGTAAGTGTTATTATCCGATGAACGCCACATAGTAAGAGCGGCATAATGCCAGTATCTTTAATATGTTGTGACTGGAGATGGAGCTGCCACCGTGGAAGCCTTGCGGGCGGAACTTGCCCGAGCCAAGGAACAAGCGAGGATTAGTAATGCGGCTTCTTTGAAGGCAGCCGAAGAGTTGAAAGCCGAGAAGGCCGCACATTGCAAGAGTCAGGAGAAGATGGCCAAGATGGACGTAGAACTAAAAGACACTGCCGACTGTTGCCGGGTCCTTGAGAAATAAATCTGAGCGAAGGCAACGGACCTTGAGAAGGCCGTGGCGGCAGACAAAGACACCCGTTCTGCTATGAGAGCGAAGAAGGAGGAGCTGTGGGAAGCCGGGGATATTGCGGTTGCGAAACCCTTCATGTTACGGAGGAAGTTCGGAGATCCCCGATATGCCCCTCTGGATCGGCTATGGAGTTCGGCAGATGCGTATATGGATTTGGCGGCGAGCGCTGCCGATGCAGCCAAGTACTTCCAAGGTCAGACAGATCGTGAAGTGGACAAGCTGTTCTAGACGCAATTCCACGTTCAGAGCATCCGCTTTCATTGACTGACCAGCTAGCCGAATGGGCCAAACTGAATAGGTTGTCCGGACTCGCCATGAGGTCCATTGTGGATCAGCTATGGCCGGAAAGGCCAAAGTCGAACAACTATTTCAGCTTAGTGCAGCAGTTCCTTGATGCAGTGCCGCACATTAATGCGATGAAGAGGTTGGCGTGCATAGAAGGCTCGTGGATGGCCCTTGCCCCTGTTAAAGCATACTGGGCGGAGATGGATGCTACCACTGTTGTGGCACAGGGTTCGGCCATAGGCCGGGTGGCTGCCGAACACTATTTCGAGGAGGTTCTCGAGGGTGCTCGTTTGATAGAGGCCCAGTGCTCGAAAAATATTATGTTTGAGTGATATGTATTCTCATTGTAAGCATAATGCTTTTATGAATATTTTATAAGGTTATTTTTATACTTTTGCCTGAAAGTAGTATGATGCCTCCTGTGCGGCCGTTTATGCATACTTGTGTACAACCTGAAAGATTGCAGCCGTCGGCTTCAACCCCCACGCATAAAATGCGGGGGTGCTCGCAAAAAACACATGTTCACACTTAACCCAACATCTTGGTCCTATTAAGGAGGTGATAGCATAGAGAGCGAGGCAACCGGACTACAATGCTTTAACACTTTCACTTAGCCATAGGAGTTTGACAGTGGGGCTACCAGATAGCCCCTGGTGGCTCCCCACTCTCCCGATCGCGGGGTGCGTACATGCCTGGCCGGGAAAGGGCCCTTCGTTAAGGCGGAGGAATTCTAACATTCTGATAGGTCACCCAGTGGTTGACCAGTCTCACGCTATATCACGACAGTCAGTTTTTGGCTTTCTCTTCTGAGGTGCTCGTCCAGATGAACCAGGGCACAATCGCAGTAGTTCTCCTGGTGCTACCTTAGCCGGTAAAGCGGAACATAAGGCACCAAAACACAGGAGCCGGGCAAACCCAACATTTGACCAAAGATAATGATTCGGAGCTGATGCATATAAGGCCAAACTCGCGACACCGAACACTCCCTAAGGTATTCGGTCTTTATGGTATAAACCGGGCCCAAATAGTGCCCTTTGTAAGAAACCCCTTGTGTCCAGGTACGTGCATTATTCTGACGTGGCCACATGCCAAGACGCCAGCATACTTCTCAACTGTGCTGAGAATGAGGTGGATATGTATCTAGAAGAGATAGTAAAAAAGTCTACGCAGGGTCTTAATCTGTAAAGAATCCTTGGAGCGGGTCCCTGCTGCACGTCTGCGCCTGTGTCTCTGGTGTGCCGTATCCTGGACGGGTGTAGCACGATGATCATCTATAAAAGAGAGGAGCTTAGGTGAAAAAAGATGTCATGCAAAAATATAGTTTTTTTTAAGAAATCATGTATAATTCTAGGTAAGTAAGAATTGCCGCTTGTCTGCGCACGTTGAGCCCCTTGTATTTGTAGTAGGGGTGTGATCATTGATCCGGTATAAATTGCATATGGCTGCGCCGGACTCGTCTAGCCATGTCCGAGGTCGTGACGACCTGCTAAATGCTTTAGTTGGTCAGGCCATTTTTAGTGTGCGGCTGCCAGGATTGCCGCATGCTCTTCGGCGTGCGGAGATCGTTTAATGCTTTCGTTCACTGTAATGATGCCATGTGGACCGGGCATCTTGAGTGTGAGGGAAGCGTAGTGTGGTATTGCGTTAAAGCGAGCGAAAGCTTCACGTCCGACTAGTGCTTGATAGCCACTTTGAAATGGAGCGATGTGGAAGGTTAAATGTTCGCTACGGAAGTTATCGGGGAAGCCGAATATAACCTTTAGTAGCAGGGAGCCCGTGCAATGAGCCCCTGGGCCTGGCGTTACTCCTTTAAAGGTAATATTGCTATGGCAAATTTTTGTTGGGTCTATCCCCATTTCGCGGATTGTATCCTGGTATATCTGGTTTAGACTGCTGCCACCGTCCATCAGGACTCGTGTGAAGTGGTATCCGTCAATTATTGGGTCTAATACCAGGGCAGCCCATCCTGCATGCTGGACACTTGCTGAGTAATCACGATGGTCGAAAGTGATCGGTTGAGACGACCAGTGGCAGGACTCCGCGGTGATAGGCCTTCGGCCGTATTTTGCTGGGAGTCCCGTTTTGTTTCTGCCATTGATCACGTGTAACACGTTTACTGTTTTGACTTCTGGTGGAAATTTTTGTTCCCCAGTGTCTTCCTTGAGAGGCTCATCCTCATCTTCGCTTGGTGTATCATCCCCCTTGTGTACGGCGTTTAGCTTGCCGGACTGCTTGAAGACCCAACATTCTCTATGGGTGTGATTGGCTGGTTTGCCAGGGGTGCTATGGACCTGACATATTTGGTCCAGAATTTTGTTTAGGCTGGACAGTTCGTCTCTGGCGCCTTTAGGAGGCGACTTTTGCTGACCTGGCCGAGAGCTTTTGAATCCGGCGTTTACTGCCGTGCTCTTCGTGCTGTCTCTCTTATTCCGGCGTTTGTTATTGTTGTTGTGTCGTGATTTCCCGTTTCCATCTCTAACTTCAGATGTACTGGGGTCACTGGAGCTGCATCGACTTCGCCAGCTGTCTTCACCCGCGCAAAGCGGGTCATGAGGCTTATTAATGCTGTCATTGTTCTCGGTTTTTCTTGGCCGAGGTGTCGGGCAAGCCATTCGTCACGGACGCTGTGCTTAAAAGCTGCCAAGGCTTCGGCGTTCGGGCAGTCGACAATTTGGTTCTTTTTAGTAAGAAACCTGTGCCAAAGCTTTCGGGCTGACTCTCCGGGCTGTTGAGTTATATGACTCAAATCATCCGCATCCGGAGGTCGGACATAAGTCCCTTGAAAGTTTGCCCGAAAAGCGTCTTCGAGCTCTGCCCGGCTTCCAATGGAGTTTTTGGGGAGGCCTTTAAGCCAATGACGAGCTGGCCCTTTGAGTTTGAGTGGTAAGTACTTGATGGCGTGGAGATCATCTCCTCGAGCCATATGGATGTGGAGGATATAGTCCTCGATCCAGACCCCAGGGTCTGTTGTTCCGTCGTATGCCTCTATGTTTACAGGTTTGAATCCCTCTGGAAATTCATGATCCAGCACCTCATCGGTGAAACATAGGGGGTGTGCGGCACCCCTGTATCTGGGTGTACTGCGTTGTTCGGATGTTTGTTGTGTTATATCGTATGCTGGGGCGCGCTTGCGTGGTCCATAGATGGATCTGGTTGCGTTGTCCTTTTGGTGCAAGCCCTCGCGTGAATCGCGTATTGTCTTGTGGGTGGCATTGTTTGCCGCTCTATGTTGTCCGTGAGGTCGTCTATCCGGCCAGGTGGCTGTTTTGATTTTTGGTTGTGAGGGGTCTGAGGCCTCATCATCGAATTCAGGTAGCAACTTCCGCTTTGGGTAGCTCTTGGTGGGGCGATTGTCGCCGTACTTCGCTGCTGTGTTGAGTACTTTACTCCATCTGATTTGGATTGTGTCATGCGCAACCTTCAGCCTTTGCTGCTGCTTTTTCAGACTCCTCGCGTTGGCAACAAGCCTTTGACGGGCATTCTGCTGCTCTGGGTGCCTGTTCGGCGTTGTGTCGTCCGGACTATTATCTTTGACAGAATTGGTTTGTTCGGTTTGATTCTCTGTATTGCCGTGGTCCGGTAGTGGTTCGCCCTGCTCCAATGCTGGGTCTGTGTTATCGTTATTTCTGGAGAGGTGTGATTTGGGGCGGCGCTTGCGCCGCCGCTTTGACTGCTTCTCGAGGGAATAAGCCTTCGGTGCGTCCTTCTGTTCCTCGTCGTCTTCCTTTGGTGTGTCCACCATGTATACGTCATATGATGAATTGGACGTCCAGCGCCCTGTGGGCGGTGGTTCCTCTTCGCCTCCCGCATCGTCGTCCATACCGTCGATGTCTGCAGAGTTGAAGTCGAGCATGTCGGTTGAGTCATTGACAGTGGCTATTAAGTGGGTGGTGGGTGGGCGTCGAATTTCGTCGTCTGCATCCCAATCCTATTGGCCATAATCCGGCCAGGGCTCTCCAGACAAAGATAGAGACCTTAGTGAATTTAGAATGTCGCCAAAGGGCGAGTGCTGAAAGGTATCTGCGGCGGTGAATTCCATGATCGTCGCCCAATCGGATTCGGTTGGCGGGGGCGCGGGCAGTTCGGAGTCAGAAAAGGAGTCCGGCACCTTGGAGTCACGGGCTGCGCATAGGATTATGCTGGTGTTCGGCTCGATCGCCGTTGAGACTGCAGCCCCTGAGGCGGTGTCTAGCCACCCGTCCTTGATGGGCGCAGCTAGCTCGGAGCTAAGGGTCGGAGCTGATGTGGGCGCGGCCTCTGGGGTACCGTCAGGTGGCAGAGCTAAGTCATACCCATCGCGACAGTGCGGCGCGCCCGGCTGTGGCTCGAATCCGTCGAAGATCAAGTCCCCACAGATGTTGGCTGTGTAATTCAAACTTCCAAATCTGACCTGATGGCCAGGGGCATAGCTTTCAATCTGCTCCAGATGGCCAAGCGAATTAGCCCGCAGTGCAAAGCCGCCGAATATGAAGATCTGTCCGGGGAGAAAAGTCTCACCCTGGACCGTATCGCTATCGATGATAGTAGGAGCCATCAAGCCTAACGGCGACGACACAGATGAACTCTCAATGAAAGCACCAATGTCGGTGTCAAAACCGGCGGATCTCGGGTAGGGGGTCCCGAACTGTGCGTCTAGGCCGGATGGTAACAGGAGGCAAGGGACACGAAGTTTAACCCAGGTTCGGGCCCTCTTGATGGAGGTAAAACCCTACGTCCTGCTTGATTAATATTGAAGATATGGGTGTTACAAGAGTAGATCTACCACGAGATCAGAGAGGCTAAACCCTAGAAGCTAGCCTATGGTATGATTGTATGTTATGATTGTTGTCCTACGGACTAAAACCCTTCGGTTTATATAGACACCGGAGAGGGTTAGGGTTACAAAAGGTCGGTTACAAAGGAGGAGATATCCATATACGTATTGCCTAGCTTGCCTTCCACGCCAAGTAGAGTCCCATCCGGACACAAGAAGAAGTCTTCAATCTTGTATCTTCATAGTCTAACAGTCCGGCCAATGGAGATAGCCCGGCTGTCCGGAGACCCCCTAATCCAGGACTCCCTCAAGAAGCTACCTTAGGATGGGAAAGGGAGGCGACGTCGCCGCAGCAGGGCAGCGAAAGGTGAGAATCTTATGCCGTAGCGCTCGGCTGACCCGGGTGCGAGACTTATCTTGGTATCTAGGAGTTGTTTCCTCGTGATGTGCCAGACTCGTGTGCCGACGGCTGTAGTGTAGCCAGGTTAGGTCTGTGTGAGCCTCCCCCTCTTCTCCGTGCTCTTCTATGGGATCTACGTCCTCAGGTCCCGGCCCCCGAGCGAGCTCAGCCGCCGCAGGTATGCCAGGTCACGGTGCCGTGGTCAAGGCCAGGGGGTGAGGGCTAGAGAGCCATTAAGAGCTCCCGAGTCACGATGCTCAGGAGCCCACTTTTAACGCGCAAGCGAATCACATGGGAGAAGAGGGAGCTCGCGGTACCGCCCGCTGTTGTCCTCAGGAGGTCCCTGCAAGTTAGCATGAGGAAGGACACAAATTACCGCTATGATTGCTGGTGTGCCATTGGTTGCTTCGCAAGGAGGTGACGTGCGCGGGCGTGCTACGAGCCAGAGCTCGACCGCTTAGATTTGTCAGCGTTGCAGGGACGGACCTGAGCACAAGCGTCGTGCCGGCATGAGAGGCTCCCGTGATGGGCGATAATCAAGCAGGTAGTGACCATAAGAAACTCATGCATGGAGAGCAAACTAGCTTAGGCAAATGCAAGAACGATACATGCCACTGGGTTAGACCCGAGCGGCCTGGGGAAGATGCAGCCCGAGGGGCGCCCCTAGCAGGGTAAACTAAAGATGCAAGAGGATACGTGCCGTAGGGACAGGCCCATGCGACCTGGGAATAATGTAGCCGAGGGGCGCTCCCAGCTTAATGAACTTGGAAAATGTCACCTGGTTTTGTTGTCGAAGGAGCGTTGGGGTAGCTGAAGGTGCGCACTGAAGAAGTCGCTCCTCACGAGCCGTCGAGACCCTGAGCCTCGGGAGGCTCTGGGGGCTCAGGTGGCCTCGTGAGGACCGTCTCCATCTCTGCTAGGACCGCGTGATGCATGGCTTCCTGGGTTGCCAAGATGCTCCGTAGATTGCGCTGGAAGGTGGCTGCTGTGCTCGGCGGGCCGAACGGCATGGACACGTAGCTGTGAGGTGGATCCTCACACCGGCCAGCACGCGAAGGCCAGAAGCGCTCCTGAGATGCAGCCTTGTTGAGCCCTGGGATGTCGATTCAGACGTGCAGCTCATCATCCTCGCCCGGGTGGGGAGCTACACCAGGTGGGCGGCGGTCGCCGCGTATTGCCCTTGCTTCCTGAAGCTCCTGAGTGGTCTTGACGATGAACTCCTGAGCACTGAGCACTCCTCGCCCGGTGTCCTCCTGAGGAGAACATGCTGCGAAGCGCGCTTCCATGTGGTGCCTGAGCGCCTCCCTCATGATGTTGGTCAGGTCTGAGGCCCTCCAGAAGAGAGCCCTCGATCCCTTCCCAAGGAGGGCGCCGGGCGCACCTTCCTATGCGAGGGAGGGAGGCGCCCCAGGCGCGGGTGGCGATCCTAAGGTGGCGCCGCTAGAGGTGCCGCTCCCCTGAGGCCCTGTGTGAAGTAGTTGCTTCTTCTTCTTGGGGTTGGCCTTAGGAGGGTACTACACACACGCGCTGTCAGGGTCTTCGACTGCTGCAGCTTGGAAGGCGCGCTCGAGGGAGCACACCGCATCTCTTTCTTCGTAGGGGACTGTGATGATTCCGCCGCTTCCCAGCATCTTGAGGACGTTGTAGCCATGGTGGGTCACTGCCATGAATTTGGCCAATGCTGGGTACCCGAGGATGGCATTGTACGGCAGACGGATGTGGGCGACGTCAAAGTCGATGAGCTCGGTGTGGTAGTTGTCGCGCTGACCGAAGGTGACAGGGAGACGAACTTGCCCTATCGGGGTGGTGGAGCCGTCAGTCACTCCTGAGAAAGGCTTGGCGGGCTAAAGCTGATCGTATGGCACTTGAAGGCTATCGAGCGTCTCGACGGACAGGACACTGAGCCCTGCGCCGTTGTTGATGAGGGTCTTGGTGACTTGGACATTGCTGATGACTGGTGAACAGAGCATTGGGAGGACGCCGACGGTTGCCGCACATTTGAGATGGTCCGCCGAGCTGAAGGTGATGGCGTACTTGGACCATCTAAGCGGGCGCATGGCCTCGAGCTTGGGGAGGGCTGCATTCACCTCACGAGAGAACTGCTTGAAGATGCACTGGGAAGCCGGGGCCTGAGCACCACCCAAGATGCAAGCGATGGCGCGCGGCTCCTGGAAGCCCCCAGCCCCTTCATCCTGTTGGTGGTCGTCGTTCCTCCTTGGTGGTCGCGGCAGCGGAGGGAGACCAGGATTGCCCTGAGGATGGTCCTCGCGAGGCTGGTCCCTCCAGGCGCCCTCACGAGGCTGGTCTTGCCAGCAGTCCTCACGAGGCTCCTCGCGCCACTCCTGGCGGGGCCCGTGGTCATCCCAACGTCCTCCACCTCGTCCATTTCCTTGGCCGTAGCCCCGGTCGTTATGCTCGAGGCGTCGACTGAAGCGTCCATCTCGAATGGTTCTGAGCTCTTGGCAATCGTTGGTGTTGTGGCTGCGCACGTTGTGGAAGGCGCAGTACATACAGCTGCCTTTGGACGACTCGGGGAGGTCCCGGTCGCACTTCGTGTCTGGCTCTGCCATGAGTATGGCCACTCCCTTGTGCTTCACGTCCTTGACCTTGGCCTTCTTCTCCTCTGGATCTGCAGCAGGGAGCTCGAGGAGGGAGAGATGCCCCTTCTCAGCTCTTGTATAATTGGTTGCTATGTTGAACAGCTCCAAAGTAGTGCACAGCTCCTCATGGATGGCGAGCTCCTCCTTCATCTTGATGTCGCGGACGCCATCGGAAAACGCTGAGATGATGGCCTCGTCCATCACCTTGGGGATCTTGAGACGCACGCTGTTGAAGCGCTGGATGTACTTCTGCAGGGTCTCTCCCAGCTATTGCTTGATGCGGCGCAGGTCACCCGTGGCCGGAGGTCAATCGCGTGTGCCCTAGAAGTTGGCGACGAAGCAGTCACACATCTCACCCTAGGAGGAGATCGAGCCTGGAGGCAAGTTTAGGAGCCACGAGCGGGCGCCATCCTTGAGAGCCATGGGAAACCAGTTCGCCATGACCTTTTCGTCGCTGTTGGCCTCCTCGATGCTCAGCTCGTAGAGCTGCAGGAACTCTGCGGGATTGGGGATGCCGTCGTAGCGAGGAGGCAGGTCTGGCTTGAACTTGCCTGGCCAGACGATGCTACGCAGCTCGGGAATGAGGGCACGACAGCCTGTGGTGGCCACCGGGGCCCTCTTCTGGGGCGGAACCTACCCCTGGTGCCTGCGCACTGCCGCCACAGGTGGCACGCGGTCTTGTCGCGGCACCGGGAGCGTTTTCTTGCGGTCGGGGAACCTCTTGGCAGCTTCCTTCTTCGTGCGTGGGCACATGGCGCGGTGGCTTACGCTGCAGAACCGCACATCTTGGGGTGAGGACGTTGTCTTGACGCGGAGGAGGCGGTGGTGCTTCGTGAGCTGTGCGTCTCTGCGCGAGGGCGCCGTCTTGATGCGGAGGGGGCGGAGGCGCTCCGTGAGCTACATCGCCCGCAGGTGGAGGTGGGCGAGGCAGCGAGAGGGATGGTGCAGGAGAGCCTCCAGCGGCGCTGACGAGCTCAGCGATGCGGTCCATCCAGTCCTCGTAGAGGTCGGCGATCGGGCGGTAACGCAGGAGCTCGCGTGCCATGAGCAGCGCGGCCTGCGGGTCTGTGGGTGCGCGGCGAGCGTGACACGATGAGCCGGCCAGAGTTAGCGATGGGGTGGCGGTGCGGCCGTCCCGCCGCACGGAGGTGTGCAAAGAGGACGCTTGCTGCTCGTTTGCCGCCGAGCCAGTAGCGGCGTTGGCAACAGGATATGGATAACGACGGGGAGGCTCACCGACAGGGGTTGTCTGAGTGACACGGGCGGCGAGGGCGGCCCAGCGCTCGGCGCGCGTCCGGCATAGATGTGGTGGAGCGATGGGACGCGGATCAGCGGAAGGAAAGCTTCAGCGCACCCCTACCTGGCGCGCCAAATGTCAGATTTCGGGTTCTGACAAAACCCTTGAGGTTCGAACACTCGTATGCGCACGAAGATCTCTCCCGCTCTAGCCCACGCTCTCACCGCACTCTCAAGTGTTAGCGCGTCGAAACCGCAGAACAAAGGGACACAAGATTTATACTGGTTCGGGCCACCGATGTGGTGTAATACCCTACTCCAGTGTGATGTGGTGGATTGCCTCTTGGGCCGAGGATGAACAGTTATAAGGGAAGAACAGCCTCCTGAGGAGAGGTGTTCTTGTGCTTGGTGAGATGATGCTGTCGAGGATCATCCTCTTCCTCCCCCATTAGCCCCTGATGAGCCTCCCATCTCTAAGGTGGTGGCTAGTCCTATTTATAGAGGCCCGCGTCCTCTCCCCAAATATTAGGTGGAAAGGGATCCCACAGCGGTCAGTTTGAAGGGGGATAGCTAGTACAAGCTATCCTGACAAAAGGTGGTTTTCGCCTGCCAAAGGCTCTGGTGGTGACGCCGTCCTGGGCTCCACGGTGACCTCCATCCCGACGGTCTTGGTCTTATTGCACCGATATGGAAACCTTTGCTTAACGCCTTGGGACTCCGTGCCTGCGCTTGCCTCTTAAGCACCAAAGGGGAAACGAGGACACTGCGCGTGCTAGCGCCCGCCTGGCCTTGGTCATCATGGCTTGCATCATGGGAACCTCGCGAGGTGCCCCTTGCCTTGATCTCTCCGCCCCTCACGAGCCAGCCTGGTGAGGCCGCCCCCCGAGTGTTGGAAATATGCCCTAGAGGCAATAATAAATTACTTATTATTATATTTCCTTGTTCATGATAATCGTTTATTATCCATGCTAGTATTGTATTGATAGGAAACTCAGATACATGTGTGGATACATAGACAACACCATGTCCCTAGTAAGCCTCTAGTTGACTAGCTCGTTGATCAATAGATGGTTACGGTTTCCTGACCATGGACATTGGATGTCGTTGCTAACGGGATCACATCATTAGGAGAATGATGTGATGGACAAGACCCAATCCTAAGCCTAGCACAAGATCGTGTAGTTCGTATGCTAAAGCTTTTCTGATGTCAAGTATCATTTCCTTAGATCATGAGATTGTACAACTCCCGGATACCATAGGAATGCTTTGGGTGTACCAAACGTCACAACGTAACTGGGTGGCTATAAAGGTGCACCACAGGTATCTCCGAAAGTGTCTGTTGGGTTGGCACGAATCGAGACTGGGATTTGTCACTCCGTGTAGCGGAGAGGTATCTCTGGGCCCACTCGGTAGGACATCATCATAATGTGCACAATGTGACCAAGGGGTTGATCACGGGATGATGTGTTATGGAACGAGTAACGAGACTTGCCCGTAACGAGATTGAACAAGGTATCGGGATACCGATGATCGAATCTCGGGCAAGTATCATACCAGTAGACAAAGGGAATTGTATACAGGATTGGTTGAATCCTTGACATCGTTGTTCATCCGATGAGATCATCGTGGAACATGTGGGAGCCAACATGGGTATCCAGATCCCGCGGTTGGTTATTGACCAGAGAGATGTCTCGGTCATGTCTGCATAATTCCCGAACCCGTAGGGTCTACACACTTAAGGTTCGATGATGCTAGGGTTATAGGGAAAGTATGTATGCGGTTACTAAATGTTGTTCAGAGTCCCGGATGAGATCCCGGACGTCACGAGGAGTTCCGGAATGGTCCGGAGGTAAAGATTGATATATAGGAAGTGTGGATTTGGCCACCGAAAGTGTTTCGGGCATCACCGGTAATATACCGGGACCACCGGAAGGGCTCCGGGGGTCCACCGGGAGGTGCTACCAGCCCCGGAGGCTTGCATGGGCCAAGAATGGGAAGGGACCAGCCACTAGGTGGGCTGGGGCGCCTCCCACCAAGGCCCAAGGTGCCCTCAAGAGGAGAGGGGCAAACCCTAGGGGCAGATGGGCCCTAAGGCCCACCCTAGGTGCGCCCCCCTCTCTCTCCCCCTTGGCCGCCACCCAGATGGGATCTAGGGGCTGCCGCCACCCCTAGGGAGGGAACGCTAGGTGGGGGCGCAGCCCCTCCCCTCCCCCTATATATAGTGGAGGTTTTGGGGCGGCCCAACACACGAGTCTCTCTCCCCAAGGCGCAGCCCTACCTCTCTCCCTCCTCGTCTCTCGTAGTGCTTGGCGAAGCCCTGCTGGAGTACCGCGCTCCTCCACCACCACCACGCCGTCGTGCTGCTGCTGGACGGAGTCTTCCCCAACCTCTCCCTCTCTCCTTGCTGGATCAAGGCATGGGAGACATCATCGGGCTGCACGTATGTTGAACGCGGAGGCGCCGTTGTTCGACGCTTAGATCAGAATCGACCACGATCTGAATCGCCACGAGTACGACTACCTCATCCGCGTTCTTGCAACGCTTCCGCTTAGCGATCTACAAGGGTATGTAGATGCACTCCCCTTCCCCTCGTTGCTAGATTACTCCATAGATTGATCTTGGTGATGCGTAGAAAATTTTAAATTTCCTCTATGATCCCCAATAGTGGCATCATGAGCTAGGTCTATGTGTAGTTTCTATGCACGAGTAGAACACAAGTTGTTGTGGGCGTAGATTTTGTCAAGTTACTTGCCGTTACTAGTCTTTTCTTGATTCGGCAGCATCGTGGGATGAAGCGGCCCGGACTGACCTTACACGTACGCTTACGTGAGACTAGTTCCACCGACTGACATACACTAGTTGCATAAGGTGGCTAGCGGGTGTCTGTCTCTCCCACTTTAGTCGGATCAGATTCGATGAAAAGGGTCCTTATGAAGGGTAAATAGAAATTGGCATATCACGTTGTGGTTTTGGCGTAGGTAAGAAACGTTCTTGCTAAGAAACCTATAGCAGCCACGTAAAATTTGCAACAACAATTAGAGGACGTCTAACTTGTTTTTGCAGCATATGCCGTGTGATGTGATATGGCCAAAAGGATGTGATGAATGATATATGTCATGTATGAGATTGATCACGTTCTTGTAATAGGAATCACGACTTGCATGTCGATGAGTATGACAACCGGCAGGAGCCATAGGAGTTGTCTTAATTTATTTATGACCTGCGTGTCAACATAAACGTCATGTAATTACTTTACTTTATCGCTAACCGTTAGCCATAGTAGTAGAAGTAATAGTTGACGAGACAACTTCATGAAGACACGATGATGGAGATCATGGTGTCATGCCGGTGACGACGATGACCATGGCGCCCCGAAGATGGAGATAAAAAAGGAGCAAAATGATATTGGCCATATCATGTCACTATTTGATTGCAAGTGATGTTTATCATGTTTTACATCTTATTTGCTTAGAACGACGGTAGCATAAATAAGATGATCCCTCGCAACAATTTCAAGAAAGTGTTCCCCCTAACTGTGCACCGTTGCGAAGGTTCGTTGTTTCGAAGCACCACGTGATGATCGGGTGTGATAGATTCTAACGTTCGAATACAACGGGTGTAAGCCAGATTTACACATGCAATACACTTAGGTTGACTTGACGAGCCTAGCATGTACATACATGGCCTCGGAACACGGAAGACCGAAAGGTCGAACATGAGTCATATAGAAGATACGATCAACATGAGGATATTCACCAATGATGACTAGTCCGTCTCACGTGATGATCGGACACGGCCTAGTTGACTCGGATCATGTATCACTTAGATGACTAGAGGGATGTCTATCTGAGTGGGAGTTCATTAAATAATTTGATTAGATGAACTTAATTATCATGAACAATAGTCTAAGTTGTCTTTGCAAAAAGGTTGTAGATCAATAGTTCGCATTGTAGCTCCCTGTTTCAACATGCTCCTAGAGAAAGATTAAGTTGAAAGATATTGTAAGCAATGATGCGGACTAGGTCCATTGCGTGAGGAGTGTCCTCACTGCTACATAGAAGGCTTATGTCTTTGATGCACCGCTCGGTGTGCCAACCCCTCCAACGTCGTCTGTGGATGTTATGAACATCTGACAGATACGTCCTAGTGACTACATGATAGTTAAATGCACCATACTTTACGGCTTAGAATCGGGATTCCAATGACGTTTTGAACGCCTTAGAACATATGAGATGTTCCAAGAGCTGAAATTGGGATTTCAGGCTCATGCCCGTGTTGAGAGGTATGAGACCTCTGACAAGTTATTTGCCTACAAGATGGAGGAGAATAGCTCAACTAGTGAGCATGCGCTCAGAATGTCTGGGTGCTACAATCACTTGAATCAAGTGGGAGTCCTGGATTATGGGGTCTCCGGACAGCCGGACTATATCCTTTGGCCGGACTGTTGGACTATGAAGATACAAGATTGAAGACTTCGTCCCGTGTCCGGATGGGACTCTACTTGGCGTGGAAGGCAAGCTAGGCAATATGGATATGTATATCTCCTCCTTTGTAACCGACCTTGTGTAACCCTAGCCCCCTCCGGTGTCTATATAAATCGGAGGGTTTAGTCCGTAGGACAACAACAACAATCATACCATAGGCTAGCTTTTAGGGTTTAGCCTCTCCGATCTCATGGTAGATCAACTCTTGTAATACTCATATCATGAAGAATAAATCAAGCAGGACGTAGGGTTTTACCTCCATCAAGAGGGCCCAAACCTGGGTAAAACATCGTGTCCCTTGCCTCCCGTTACCATCCGCCTTAGACGCACATTTCGGGACCCCCTACCCGAGATCCGCCGGTTTTTACACCGACATTGGTGCTTTCATTTAGAGTTCCTCCGTGTCATCGCCGTTAGGCTTGATGGCTCCTACGATCATCGATAGCGATGCAGTCCAGGGTGAGACTTTTTTTCCTGGACAGATCTTTGTGTTTGGCGGCTTCGCACTGCGGGCCAACTCGCTTGGCCATCTGGAGCAGATCGAAAGTTACGCCCCTGGCCACTACGTCAGGTTTGGAAGCTTAAACTACACGGCCGATATCCGCGGAGACTTGATCTTCGACGGATTCGAGCCCTTGTCTTGTGCGTCACACGGTCACGATGACTACGATTTAGCTCTACCATCAGACAGTGTTCAGGAGATCGCACCGGCAGCCGCTCCGACCCTCAATTCAAAGCCAGATGCACCGTCCATGGATGGGTGGATGGACCCCGCCACGGAGGCCTTACCCTCAGCGGCGATCGAGCCGAACATCGTCCTTACCCTGCACGAGAGCCGTGTTGTCAGACTGCCGGATCCTTCTCCGGCCACGGACTCCGAACCGCCTGCGCCCGTTCCTAGTGAATCCAATTGGGCGCCGATCATGGAGTTTACCTCCGCGGATATTTTTCAGCACTCGCCCTTTGGTGACATACTGAACTCATTAATGTCTCTCTCCTTGTCAGGAGGATCCTGGCCGAACTATGTCTGGCAGGATTGGGATGCGGATGACGAAGAAATTCGCTGCCCACCCACCACCCACTTAGTAGCCACTGTCGACGACTTAACCGACATGCTCGACTTCGACTCCGAAGACATCGACGATATGGACGACGATGCGGGAGACGAAGAGGAACCACTGCCCACAGGGCACTGGACAACCACCTCATCATACGATATATACATGGTGGACACACCCAAAGAAAGCAATGGCGACGAGACAACGGAGGATGACCCTCCAAGAAGCAACCCAAGCACTGACGTCAGCGGCACTGCTCTAAGTCCCGCCAAAGCAAAAGTGGTGATACCGGCACATGAGATAATAGCACTCCGGATAGTGCCGAAGATGGCAATAATCCCCTCCAGCACGATTTAGGGCAGGAGGATGGAGAGGCCAGCTCTCCTGAGAGAGCGGCAGATGAGGAGGATGATAATTACATGCCTCCCTCCGAAGACGAGGCAAGCCTCGATGATGACGAATTCGTCGTGCCAGAGGATCCCGTCAAACAAGAGCGCTTCAAGCACCGGCTTATAGCCACGGCAAATAGCCTTCATAAAAAGCAGCAGCTGCTTCAAGCTAATCAAGATCTGCTAGCTAACAGATGGACTGAAGTCCTGGCAGCCGAGGAATATAAACTCGAACGCCCCTCCAAGAGTTAACCAAAATGCAGGTTGCTACCCCGACTGGAGGAAGAAGCGTATGACGTGACTGACCGGCCACCTCGTGGCCGTGACAGCCGTGACAGCCAGCCGACTGGAGGAAGAAGCGTATGACGCGACAACCGTGGAAACATTTAACAACCTCCAAGTGCCCTATAGCCAGCTTCAGCCAACCAAGCCTTTCTCCGGTATCACCGATGGCTCCACGGTCCCGATTGGGTAGGTCCGCCTCCCTGTCACCTTTGGGGCACGCGACAACTACCGCACCGAACTCATCAACTTCGACGTCGCTCACATTCACCTGCCATACAACGCCATCCTTGGGTACCCAGCACTGGCCAAGTTCATGGCCGTAACTCACCACGGCTACAACGTCCTCAAGATGCCAGGAAGCGGCGGAGTCATCACGGTGCCATGTGAAGAGAAGGACATGGTGTGTTCCCTGGAACGAGCCTTTCAAGCCGCGTCACTGGAAGACCCGGATCATGGAAGCAGGAGGCCTCCCGAGACCGCCCCTAAGAAAAAGAAGACATCGTTCGGCCTGACCACTCAGGAGGCAGGCCCCTCTGGGCCCGCGCCTGCCCAGGGGGAACCTCCTTCCATCGCATAGGAAAGCGCGCCCGGCATCCTCCTCAGGTAGGGCTTGGGGGCTCTCCCCTGGAGGGCCACCGACCTAGCTAGGGTCATTAGGGAGGTGCTTGGGCACCACATGGAGGCGTTTTTAGAAGGAAGTTTCCCTCAAGAAGGATCAAGGCAAGGAGACCCAGACCCTCAGGAGTTCGCCAGCAAGGCCATTCAGGAGCTACAGGAGTCAAGAGTCATGAAAGGCGGCCGCCGCCTACCAGCAGTGGCTCCCCATCCAGGCGAGGATGGTGGGCTGCACGTCTGCGTCGACATACCAGGGATCAACCGAGTCGCCTCTCTGGAGCGCCTCTGGCCCTCGCGAGTGGGGCGCTGCGGAGGCCCACCCCACAGCTACGTTCGCATGCCTTACGGCTTGCCGAATGCGGCTGGCACGTACTGGCGCCTCATGAGGGGCATCACGGAGGCACGAGAGGCAAGGCTTTCTGCAGCCCTGGCAGGGATGGAGATGGCCTGTGAGGAGCCGCCAGCGCATTCAGAGCCTCCCGAGGCCCCTGGGCCTGGGGGCTCGTGAGGATCGGCTTCCGCAGCCCGGCAAGTCTGCTACACCAACGCTCCTTCGTCCTCAACATCATGAGGTGACATCTTTTGAGTTTTATTTCTAGCTGGGAGCGCCCCCCCAGGGCTGCATTATTCCCAAGCCGCGTGGGTCCGTCCCTGCGGCATGTATCCCTTTTTATTCCATGTTGTTAGCTTACCTTGTTGGGGGAACCCCTCGGGCTGCATGACCCCCCCAAGTCGCTCGGGCCTGACCCAGTGATGTCCGCATTCCCAGCATCTACTTGAACGAATCCACTCCTTCGCGGCTAATGTGTTTTACCTAGTTGCCTGCTCAGCTGACGCCAACTAACGGAGCTGCTCCCAAATGGCACGACGCTTGCGCATGGGTCCGTCCCTGCAACGCCGACAAACCTGGATGGCTGAGCTCTGGCCGCGGCAGCCCCGCATAGTGTCACCTCGTCAAGCCTTCAGTGCCTCACTACCCCTCGGAAGCAACCAACGGCTGACTGTCAATTGTCATGGCAACCCCTTGTTTTTTCTATGATGGGCCTGCAGGACCTCCTGAAGGAGCTGCGTCAGGCGAGGCCCTTGCGATGTCTCCTTCGCTCTCATCCGCGCGAACTGCTTGCGCGTTAAAGGGGGGTGCCTAAGCATCGCGACTCAGGGATCCTACTGGCTCTCCAGCCCTCACCCTCTGGTCTTGACCATGGCATCGCGACCTGGCATACCAGCGACAGCTGAGACTCGCTCGAGGGCCGGGACCCGAGGACGTAGAGCAGAAAGGGGAGCAAAGGCGAGAGGGGAGAGACACACGAGGACCTCACTGAGCAACCTCGCGCCTGCCGATGCACGGACCCAGTGACACACCAGAGAGCTGCCCCTGATCCTCGAGATAAGTCATCACCCGAAAGCGCCAGCTGCCGTGGCACCATCCCCGCACCTCATGCTACCCCGTGTTAGCGACGCTGCTCTCCTTTCTCACCAAACGACGGCTTCTTGGGCGCCAAAGGGGACCTCCTGAGCATCGCGACTCAGGGGCTCTTACCGGACTCCGGGTCGCTCACCTCCTGGCCTTGACCACGGCCTCGTGACCTGGCATACCAGTGACGACTAAAGCCGCCTTGGGACTGGGACCTATCGGCACAGAGCACCAAGCCCTCGTGAGGCTCGAAAGGGAGGACTGAGCTAAGACGGAATGAGCAACTCGCGCAATTCTACGACAAGGGTTATATTAACAAAATAGGATCACGGGCACCTTACAAGCCCCCACGGGGCGCGTTTTGATTCCTCGCAGGGAACAGATCCTAAAGGGACACAAACTATGTGCAGCCCTGCAAAAGACGCCATCATCAACAGTGGGCTGTCAAGCACCGACGCCAACCCCATCCAGATCAGAGTCCGCGGCGGCCTGACGAGCCCGCCCTGCTCCAGGAGCGGCGCCGGCTCGGGGGCTCGTAGCTGTCGTCGCTCGCCTCCGGAGTCGCGAAGAGCTCGCCGGAGTCGCTGGAGCCTCCGACGCCTCCACCGCCTAAGGAGCCGCCAAGGGAGCGGTTGGCGGGCCCAGTCCTTGTCGCGACAGGGTCCTGGCCACCTTCCCCGGGGCAGCACTCCAGCCGGCGCCCGCTCACATTGAAGACCTTGAAGAGCATCACCAAAGCACCGTCGTAATCCAAGTGGACCGCGAAGACGCCCCTTACCCTGCAAACCCGGGCGATCTCTCTCCAGCCCCGAGTCATGAAGACCTCGCCCAGGGCAATGATCGCGACCTCCGCCTCGGTCGCGAGGGTGCTGCAGCCGGCGTGCTGCAGCCAGAGCTCCAAGGGCTCCCCCTGTGGGATGATGGAGGTGAAGAAGGGAGTAAGGCGGATCCAAGACTTAAGAGGAATGGCGACGTGGAGCACGAACTCTTGGTAGGAGCCCTCGGTGTGGACTCCAGGGGGACGACCCACACCTTCGTGACCCGTCGGCGCTGACAGCGGCGCCGCCCTTGGTGGTCAGCATCAGCTCCTTCGGGGCCCTCGATGTGGGCGTACAATGGCAGTGGGAACCCCGGCGGCACCAGCTCGCACCAAGGCCTCAACACCGCCTGAAGGGCCCCTTCGTCCGGGCCACGGGGACGAGCCGTTTCTTCGGCGGGAGTGGGTCTGGTTCCCCTCGGGGAGCCTTTCCCTTCTCTGCCGTCGAGAACGGGCGGATCGGAGCCATCGCAATAAGACGGAGCAAGGATCGGGAAGAAGGAGAAGCAAGGAGGGATGGACTGTAAGGGCGCGCGCTGTTCCGTACTTATGGCCGGCGAAGGCCAACCGCCTACCTCCACGATCGTAGGTAATCATGACCCACTTTGCATGCAGGGACTTGTCCAATCCGTGCAGTTCCCGAGGCGCCATGGGGAAGTGGAGACGCCCACGTCCAACCAACTGCCACGCGGCGCCCAAGGCCACAGGCTGTTAGGGCCCACGGCGCTTCGCTCTTGCCCTTCCGCCTCCCTGCACGGCCAAGTCCGGGCGCGCCTTGGGCCCGGGGGCTACTGTCGGCGTTCTGGGAACGGGGGTCCCTAGACTTGCCTGCCTGCGGCCTGCGGCGTGGCTCAAAGGGGGGCCCAGCGCGGCCCATCTTCACCAACACAAACCCAAGACCCTCGCGAGGGGCCAAGCCTCGCGGGGTGGACGACGTGGAGCTTCCTCAGGCGCGGCCTCGTCAGGCTAGCTCACGAGGAGGCGGAGAGATCAAGGCGGGGTACCTCACGAGGTGCCCATGATGCAAGCCATGACGACCGGGGGCGCCAGGCGGGTGCCAGCCCGCGCAGTGTCCTCCCTTCCTCTTTGGTGCAAAGGGGGCAAGCGCAGCCGCAGAGTACCGAGGCATCAGGCAAAGGTCGCTGTTTCGGTGCAACGAGACCAAGACCAGGAGGACTACGAGACGGAGGTCACCGTGGAGCCCAAGACAGCGTCATCACCAGAGCTTTGCGCAGGCGAAGACTACTTTTGTCAGGATAGTTGATACTAGTTGTCCCCCTTCAAATTAGCCCGCCATTGTTGGCTCCCTTCCCGCTCGATATTTGGGAAGAGGACCAGGGCCTCTATAAATAGGACCAGCCACCCACAGAGCCAAGGGGGCTGGAAAGAGAGCCGAGCCGGAGGGTTGGAAGCATAGAGAAGATCAGAAAGAGAGAGAGAGAAAGGTGACTGAGCTCCTCCCAGCAGTTCATCGCCCCAGCTAAGAACAGACCCTCGCGAGGCTGTTCTTCCTTGTATTGTTCATCATCATCAGCCCAAGAGGCAATCCACCACATCACACACTGGAGTAGGGTATTACACCACAACGGTGGCCCGAACCAGTATAAACCCTGCATCTCTTGTGTTGTTCTTTCCATAGTTCAGATCCTAGCAAGGCGGAGGGGTGCAGGTAGGTAGGAGGCGAAATCTCCGCGCGCACCCCAGTGTTCGAACCTCAAGGGTCTGCTGGAACATGAAATCCTACAACTGACGCGTGGGCCACCCCCTGACAACTTTAGTTAGTATTAGATTAAAACTAATTACCTAGGTTAGTTACCTAGTTAGTCACTGACCAATGGGCCCGGCGCCCACTAATTCTAATTAGACTAAATAAACCCCCTGTTAACTAACTGAGTCACTGACGTGTGGACCCCGCACGTCAGGTTTGACTTGGTCAGCGCCTTTGACCTGCTGACGCAATGTTGCTGTCATGCTGACGCAATATATCATTTTCTAGTATTAAAATAAATTAGGCAATTCCAGAAAATGATAGAAACTTCAAAAAATCATAGAAATTCAACCGTAGCTCAGATTGAAATAATTTATATATGAAAAATTATCAGAAAAATGCAATGTATCCATCTGTACCATTTTCATGCATGACAAACCAACTTATACTTGCTGTATAGGTGAAAACATATAAATGGCATTTATAAAGACTTAACTTCGAGTTGCATTTGAATTCTTGGTTCAAATGGACTTCATCCAATTGAATGCTAGCTGCATTAGCTCAAACAACATCACATCTACATGCCATGTTCATGCATCATATTGTTGCATATGTTGGTGTATTGATTTCCGACACCGTTCCTTCTTGATAGGTCCTGCTCCGGAGACTGATCCAGAGTACCTGTCTGAGGAGCAGTGCCCCCCTGTTGATCTACCAGGCAAGCAAACCCCCTTGTACATTCTGATACAATCCTACTCTCTCGCTCCTGCTCTCTTTTATTGCATTAGGACAACAACGATTCAACTGCTACTTTATGCTGCGGTAGTTGAACCCATTCCTATGCATGACCTGTCATTGCCGCAGTAAATAGTTAAAACCCACTAGCATGTGTAGGAGTTGATTGAGCCATGTTGTGTTCTTGCCATGCCATGCCTGCTATTGCTTAGAGTTGTGTCAGGTCTAATTCATCGGGAATGAATTGGAGTGGTATGATATGTTCTGGTGCTGAGAGTTTAGCGTGTGAACACGATTTGGTAAAGGTAGTGGTGAGAGGCCATGTAGGAGTACATGGTGGGTTGTCTCACTGGAACCGTCCTTAAGCACTGAGTTCCGTGTATGTTGTCCAATGACTAGCTACTACCACACATTGGAATGCTTAAGTGCCCCTCTCGACTTATTAGCCAACTTCATCTCTGTCCAGGAGTCGCAAATAGTTTCTGGTGTTTGTAGGTAGTGTTAGTAGTCTACCAAGTGGCACCCGGCCAGGTGGGCTTGGGAAAGACTAGGCACAAGTGGCACGGTGTACCAAGCGTAGATCCATCCGGTGAGGTGGGCTTGGGAACCCTGCACATATAGTTTGGGGCCATGAGCGACACCCCGGCCGGATCTCCTTGTGGATGGAACCCGAATAGGCGATAAACCTGGACTAGAGTCTTGTGTGGTTAGTCAGGTCGTGGCCGACACCCTCGCCAGGCTTCCGCTTGAAGGTTCCCGAGGTACATGACGTGTACATGGTGATAAGTGGTGAGAGCGTGTGTGAAGAAGTACACCCCTGCAGGGTTATCATGATCTATTCGAATAGCCGTGTCCTTGGTTATGGACTTCTTGGATGCTTACGTGGTACATAGACAACTTAAAGTGGATACTCTAAAATGCTCAAGACAAGTGTGAGTGCTATGGATGGCCTTCTCATGAGAAGACGAGGATGAATCCATAGTGGTGTATTGATGTGGTGTTTAGTGGACTCGTGTGCGCTGCCTCACCTCAAAGAAGTTTCTCGTTGTCGTAGAACAGGATAGCCACTGAGTCAAAGCTGGCTTCCTGCAACTAAACCCCACATTACCTTCTTGATATAAAAGCATGTATGATAGGATCTGATGTAAGTCTTGCTGAGTACCTTTGTACTCATGTTTGCTTTATTTATGTTTTGCAGGTGAGACATTTGTCTCACTAGTAGTACCGCTTGGACTTCGACGAGTAGCTTGCACCTCAGCTACGATCTTGTGCCCTTGGGAGGGACTTGTAGATAGTCAGGCCTCTTAGCCTCTTCTTTTGTAGTTGTCTGTACCCAGACATGTAATGCTTCTGCCTGTTGCTTGTATGCTCTGAATGATGGGTCATGTGACCCCTGTTTGTATTTATGCTATGTGGCTCTTCTGGGCCTTTATCTATATGAGTTGCGTTATGTTGTGATGCCATGTTGTACAACACATACTTGCATGTTATGCGTACGTGTGATGTGTATTGCTATGTGTGGGATCAACCAATCTAGTTGTTTATCCTTGGCAGCCTCTCTTATGGGGAAATGTAGTCTAGTGCTTCCTTGAGCCATAGTAGTCCGCTATAGCCCGGTTCACCGGAGTCCTGCTGGCCCAGCACTACTGCTCAGGACACTTGACTGGCCGGCATGTGTTTCACTTCGTTCCTGTGTCTGTCCCTTCGAGGAAATGTTATGCGGTGACATCTGGAGTCCTGCCTAGCCTGCTACAGCCCGGGTTCCCCGGAGTCCTGTTAGCCCAGTGCTACAGCCCGGATTCACACGCTACTGACCGACATGCTCGATGTGAATCATGTATGCCTGTCCCCATGGGTTAGTGCCACTTTGGGTTCACGACTAGCCATGTCGGCCAGGGTTCTCTGTCATATGGATGCTAGCGATACAATCATATGCGTGAGTCAAAAGGCGCAAACGGTCCCGGGCCAGGGTAAGGCGACACCCGTGGGAATACCGTGCGTGAGGCCGCAAAGTGATATGAGGTGTTATGGGCTAGATCAATGTGACTTGGAATCTGGGTCCCGACAGTGAAATTCGAGTCCCTCGAACCGAGCTGACATTTTTAGGACGGCGTTTCGGTAGGCCGCCATTTTTGGATCCTTGGCGTCAAAGTCTCCATTTATTTGGGATATTGCATGGTTTGAATCCCCACGCACCTCCAGGCGATGAATGCCCATGGAGACTGCCATCTGAAGACCATGCAACAGAGCTTTGTATTCGGCTGCGTTGTTGGAGTCTGTATACAATATTTGCAGCACGTACTGAACGGTATCTCGGATTGGGGACGTTAGGACGACGCCAGCCCCTAGACCAGCCAGCATTTTAGAACTGTCGAAGTGCATGATCCAATTGGAGTATGCGTCGTACTCTTTAGGGAGTTCGGCCTCCGTCCATTCGGCGACAAAGTCGGCCAATACTTGCGACTTAATGGCCCGTCGAGGTTTGTATGTTATGTCGAACGGGAGGAGCTCAATGGCCCATTTAGCAATCTGGCCCGTAGCGTCGCGGTTGTTTATAATATCATTAAGTGGCACTTCCGAGGCTACTGTAATCAAACACTCTTGAAAGTAGTGTCGCAGCTTCCAGGATGCCATGAATACCACATAGGCTATCTTTTGATAATGTGGGTACCGTGTGGAGTGAGGACAATGGATACATAGTATACCGGCTTTTGAAGAGGGAATTTATGTCCGCCAGCTTCTCGTTCGATGACGAGCACTGCGCTTACAACTTGATGAGTTGCCGCAATGTACAACAACATTGGTTCGCCGATGTTTGGCACGGCCAGGATTGGGTTGGTTGCCAAAATGGCCTTTATTTCTTCCAATCCGGCTGTGGCAGCGTCCGTCCACTAAAAGTGTTTGGTGCGCCGAAGGAGGCGATAAAGGGGTAAAGCCTTTTCTCCTAAGCAGGAGATAAAGCGGCTTAGAGCCGCCACGCATCCAGTTAACTTCTGGATTTGTTTGAGGTCTGTTGGGGTAGCCAACTATGACAAAGCTTGGATTTTGGCCGGATTAGCTTCAATACCTCTACTGGAGACAATGAAACCCAGGAGCTTTCTGGCTGGTACGCCGAAAACGCATTTTTCGGATTGAGCTTGATGTCATATGTTCGGATGTTGTCGAATGTGATCCTGAAGTCATCTATCAAAGAGTCGACGTGCTTGGTTTTGGCGACCACATCGTCTACGTATGCCTCTACTGTTTTGCCGATTTGTTTCTCCAGACATGTCTGAATCATGCGCTGATATGTTGCGCCGGCGTTTTTGAGCCCAAAAGGCATTGTGTCGAAACAGAAGGGACCGTATGGTGTGATGAATGCCGTTGCGGCTTGGTCGGACTCCGCCATCTTGATTTGGTGGTAACCGGAGTATGCGTTGAGGAAACACAATGACTCATGTCCTACAGTGGCATCGATAATTTGATTGATGCGGGGGAGGGGGAAGGGATCCTTTGGGCAAGCTTTATTCAGGTCCTTGAAATCGACACAAAGGCGCCAGGATTTATCCTTCTTTGGTACCGTCACCAGGTTTGCTAGCCAGTCCGGGTGTTTTATTTCTCTAATGAATCCAGCCTCCAATAACTTGGCTAGTTCCTCTCCCATGGCTTGTCTCTTAGGTTCAGAGAAACGCCGAAGAGCCTGCTTGACCGGCTTGAATCCCTTTAGAATATTGAGGCTGTGCTCGGCCAGCCTGCGTGGGATTAATGGCATGTCTGAAGGGTGCCAGGCAAAAATGTCCCAGTTCTCGCGTAGGAACTCTCGTAGTGCGGCATCTATGTTAGGGTTTAATTGTGCCCCGATGGAAGCTGTTTTTGTAGGGTCCGTTGGATGGACTTGGAATTTGACTATTTCATCCGCCGGGTTAAAGGAGGTGGACTTGGATCTCTTATCGAGTATCACATCGTCCCTGTTCACCATGGAGCGTAGCGCAGTCAGTTCCTCAGCCGCTAGGGCTTCGGATAATGTCTCGAGGGCCAGTGCGGCTATCTTGTTTTCGGCACGGAGTGTTGTGTCCGGATCACTAGCAAGAGTGATAATTCCGTTGGGCCCGGGCATTTTGAGCTTCATGTACCCGTAATGGGGTATGGCTTGGAAGATTGTGAACACCTCCCGCCCTAACAGGGCGTGGTAACCGCTACTGAACGGGGCCACTTGGAACGTAATCTCTTCGGGCCTATAATTCTCCGGCGTGCCGAACACCACATCTAGTGTGATTTTGCCTGTACAGCGCGCTTCCCGACTGGGGATTATTCCTCTAAAGGTTGTGCTGCTTCGCTCGATGCGGTTCTAGTCTATTTCCATTTTTTGAAGGGTTTCCTCATAGATGAGGTTTAATCCGCTGCCGCCGTCCATGAGTACCTTGGTGAGTCGAAAGCCGTCCACAATTGGACTGAGGACCAGCGCGGCCGGTGCTCGGATTGTTCGGAATTTAGGTTCATCACTGGCATTGAAGGTAATAGCCGTGTCACTCCATGGATTTATTGCTGCTACATGGCAGATTTTGGCCATGCTGTGGAGTGTTCGCTTGTGCCTATTATTTGACGCAAATGTCTCAAAGACTGTTAACACCGTATTGTTATCCACGGGATGGTGCTCTGTGGCATTTGGGATAAGAAGATCCTCACCACTTTTGGCCACCTGCCGGAGTATCCAACATGCTCTAAGGTTGTGCGTTGGTATTGTATCCACTGTGCTATGAATTTTGCAGGGTCCATTGAGCCATCCCTCTAGTACGGTTCCATGCCCTATAGAGGGTTTTTGCTTTTTGGTAGTTGACCCGGGTGTCTTTTGATAGTGCACCCTTTTATTTCGGACTGGGTTCATATTTAGGGCCGGATTATCCCAAAAGTTTGTTTCGGTTTTCCAGGCACTTTCCATCGCACAATACTTTCGTACTATGGACGCCAAGTCAACGAAGCGTGATATCTCACGGCGATTTATGGCGTTAAGGATTCCCTTGTCCGTGCAATTATTGCAGAAAAATAAGATTGTGTCTTCCTCGCGACAGTCCTTAACCTTGTTTATCGCAAGGAGGAATCTGGCCCAATAGTGATGTACTGTTTCCCGGGGCTCTTGCCTGATGTGGGAAAGATCGCTTATGTTTGGGTGGGTGGGTGGGATTGAATCCGAACCCTTACCAGATCTGGGATCCAGGGGCCGAGGAATTTCCAATTTTGGAAATTCTGGTCCCGGGCTGTTGCCCGATAATCCTGGCCCGCTGCCTGACTCTAAGTTCAGGGATTGGATGCTGTCCTCCCATGAACGGGTATCCGGCTCGGAGAGCTCAGGAATCCGGACATAGTTGGTCCTCAATATGGAGGAGAGGTCGCCGCATTGTTCCTCCACCACTGCAATATGATGGGTGACCGGCAGAGAGTTAATCTCCCTTTGATCGGGTTTAAGCCCAATCCGATCATAGTCTGTAGCGACTCCCAGGGTGGCGATGCGACCCAAGAGCTCGTTTAGGGAGGCGAGCTCCACCGGATCCATCTGTTCGGCGAGTGCCGATTTAACATGGAGGCTGTTTTCGATGACCCGAGAAGTCATCATCGGCGCGGCGGCTGAACAGGCGGTCATGATGAAACCGCCTAGCCAGAGAGTTTGGCCGACAGCCAAAGCTCCCCCAACAGTAGTACCGTCTTTAAAGACGAGACGAGACATCCTTCCTTCTGGCGACGTCATAGAGGAACTCTCAATGAAAGCACCAATGTCGGTGTCAAAACCGGCGGATCTTGGGTAGGGGGTCCCGAACTGTGCGTCTACGGTATGATTGTATGTTGTCCTACGGACTAAAACCCTCCGGTTTATATAGACACCAGAGAGGGTTAGGGTTACACAAGGTCGGTTACGAAGGGGGAGGTATCCATATCCGTACTGCCTAGCTTGCCTTCCACGCCAAGTAGAGTCCCATCCGGACATGAGACGAAGTCTTCAATCTTGTATCTTCATAGTCCAATAGTCCAGCCAAAGGATACAGTCCGGCTGTCCGGAGACCCCTAATCCCGGACCCCCTCATTCACCCTCTTTATAAAGGGACAAGGCTTTTACTTTTTTCCCTCCCGTGCTCAATCGAATCCTTCCCCCGCCTCGAGTTCTAACACCCAAATCCCAGGTTAGGTGCTTCGTACCTTCAATCATGTCTGGATCTAGACTTCAAGGCCGGTGGATGCCCTCCTCCATTACGGAAGAGGATATTAAGAAGTTGAGGGAGGCCAGATACCTGACCACCGAGGTTTCGCATCGGCTGCTTGCCCGAGGGCAGGTCGTCCCTACTTCCGAACCCAATGAGAACGTTGTGTTCATCTCCCACTTCCTCTGAGGTCTAGGCCTCACTCTGGATCCCTTTGTTAGGGGTTTGATGTTCTATTACGGGCTAGATTTCCACAATATAGCCCCAGACTCCTTTCTCCACATCTTGGCATTTATTGTCGTATGTGAGGCCTTCCTCCACATTACCCCTCACTTCGGCCTGTGGCTCAAGACCTTTGACGTGAAGCCGAAGATGGTCGAGGGGCAGCATGTAGCGTGCAGAGGCGCATTAATAAGCAAGATCGCTGAAGCTCCATGGCCAAAGGGTTCCTTTCTAGAGGTGTCTGGATTATGGCAACGGGAGTGGTTTTACATCACAGCTCCCAGGAGTGCCAAGTGGGTGGCCGCCCCTGCTTTCCGCTCGGGCCCTCCACCACAACTAATGTCATGGATTAGCAGAGGGCTGAGCTGGGGTCCAGCCAAGGACGTGCCTATACTGCATAGCCGCATTCAAGATCTCTTCGAAGGAGATTTCATTCTAGTTATGGTGGTGCAAGTCATGCTGGTTCGTCGAGTCCAGCCATGCAAACGCCGGCCCCTCCGCATGTGGGAGTTCAACCCAGAAGGACCGCGCACTATTTAGAATTTCCTCGGCCTGACGGACGAGGAGATGTATAAATCATCTTCGGACCCCAAATAGAGTGTCCAGATACTACCGAGGACGTGGGCCTGAGCAGCAACCGCACCGCCGACCTAGTAAGTAATCCTCTAGCCGAACACACCGTCTTTCATTTATCATGATGTCATTCTGAGAAATCGCTCTTTGACCAGGACTGGCTAACAAAGGCGAAGATGATTCGGTGTTCGGCCCCCCTTCCTGAGGGTTTGGACAATCTGGTACTGGAAAAGATGCTCGAGCTAGCACCTTGCCCGGAGCCCTCAATGGAAGATAAAGGGGGGAATAATGATGGCGAAAGCGGGCCCCCATCGCTACCAATTCCAACCGAGGTAATGAGCGCCTCCATGAGGGAGGATAACCAAGGGGAAGATTCTGACCTTCTCTCACTCCGGGGAAGGAAGAGGACTGCCTCTGAAGATCCGGATACCAAGGCTTCCATACGGGAGAAGAAGTCTCCAACAGAGGGTCCTGCCTTGGGGGGTGCTCTTGCCGCACAAAGTCCGTGCAGGGATCAGCCCTCTAACGAGCCGTAAGTGATCAAAAAATACTTAATAGTAAAGATATTCTACCTTACTTTCGAGGAAAATAACCAAAGTGTTTGTCTTGCAATTCGGATCTTAGCCCTTCTCAACAGAGCTCGTCTTCAGGGGACCTTCTTCCGGAGATGATGGAGAGAGAAATGCCTCCCCCAGACTCCCCCGCTCAAGAAGCGGGCGACCTTGAATTGTCGTCATGGAGGGCCTCTCCGAATCTGGTGAGGCCAGAAGATAGTCCTATAGTCACCCAAAGTCCCCAGCATCCGGCTCTTGAAGAGAGCAAACAAAGGAGTCCGGCATCGTCTGGTATGCGGTCGGACGCACCGAGGGATCTGGTAAAGCAAGCGACCATCTCGGAAGAACACCGTATGTTGATGGGTACGGTGATGGAAAGGATTTCGTCCGCCAAAAGTGGGTTGCATGACGCCTTTATGAGTCTACTAACGGGCTTTGAGGTACATAAAATGATATACATTTGTGATAGTACCACACATTTTTAGGTGTGCCCTGTGTAGATAGTAGCCCCTGAGACTCTGGTTGTTGCCGAGAGCGGCGGCAAACAGAGGATCGTAGTCCAATGTAATAACCATACTGCTTTTATGTGCAGGTGGTGGAAGCTCCGGTGGCTAGCCGGACTAATGAGTTTGCCGAACTAAAGCGGCAACTGGATGTGGCAGATGTTGACATCGAGCTTGTTAACAAGCGGCTTGACGAGGCACAGGGTAAGTGATGTTTTCTGATGAATATCACATAGCAAGAGCAGCGTGATGCCAGCATCTTTAATATGTTTTGACTGCAGATGGAGTTGCCACCATGGAGACCCTTCGGCGAAACTTGCCCGAGCCAAAGAACAAGCAAGAAGTAGTAATGCGGCTGCTTTGAAGGCGGCCGAAGAGTTAAGAGCCGAGAAGGCCGCGCATTGCGAGAGCAAAGAAAAGATGGCCGTAAAGTTAAAAGACACTGCCGACCGTTGCCAGTTCCTTGAAGAAGAAAACCGAGCGAAGGCAACGGACCTTGAAAAGGCCATGATGGCAACCAAAGACACCCGCTCTGCCATGAGAGCGAAGAAGGAGGAGCCGCGTGAAGCCGGTGATATTGTGGCTAGGAAGCCATTTTCGCTGCTTGCCGAATGGGCCAAACGCAATAGATTGCCTGAACTTGCCATGAGGTCCGTCGTAGATCATCTGTGGCCGGAAAAGCCGAAGTCGAACAGCTATTTCAGCTTAGTGCAGTAGTTCTTTGGTGCGGTGCCGCACATCAATGCGATGAAGAGGTCGGCGTGTATAGAAGGCTCGCGGATGGCCCTTACCTGTGTCAAAGCATACTGGGCGGAGATGGATGCTACCACTGTTGCGGCGCAGGGTTCGGCCATAGGCCGAGTGGCTGCCGAGCACTATTTTGAAGTAGTTCTTGAGGGTGCTCGTTTGATAGAGGCCCAGTGCTCGAAGAATATTATGTTTGAGTGACATGTATTCCCATTGTAAAAACAATGTTTTATTGAATTTATCAAGGTTGTATTTATACTTGTGCCCAAAAGTATTGTGATGCCTCCTGTGCGGCCGTTTATGTATACATGTATATAACCTGAAAGATTGTAGTCATCAGCTTCAGCCCCCACGCATAGAATGTGGGGGTGTTCGCAGAAGACGCGTATTCACACTTAATCCAACGTCTTGGTCCTAATAAGGAGGTGATAGCGCAGCGAACTAGGCAACCGGACTATAATGCTTTAACACTTTCACTTAGCCATAGGAGTTTGACAGTGGGGCTACTATATAGCCCCTGGTGGCTCCGCACTCACCCGAGTTTGGGGTGCGTACGTGCCTGGCCGGGAAACGGCCCTTCGTTAAGGCGGAGGGATTCTAAGATTCCGATAGATCATCAAGTGGTTGACCAGTCTCGCGCTATATCATGACAGTCAGTTTTTGGCTTTCTCTACTGAGGTGCTCGTCCGGATGAACCAAGGCACAATCGCAGTAGTTCTCCTGGTGCCGCCTTAGCCGATAGAGCGGGATGTAAGGCAGCAAAACAGAGGAGCCGGGTAAACCCAACATTTGACCAAAGACATGATTCGGAGTTGATGCATATAAGGCCAAACTCGCGACGCCGAACACTCCCTAAGGTATTCGGTCTTTATGGTGTGAACCGGGCCTAAACAGTGCCCTTTGTAATAAGCCCCTAGTGTCCAGGTACATGCATTGTTCTGGCGTGGCCACATGCCAAGACGTCAGCATCCTTCTCAATTGTACTGAGAATCCGAGGGATGTGTATGAACAAGAGACAGTAAAAAAGGTTGACGCAGGGTCTTAATCTGAAAAGAATCCTTTGAACGGGTCCCTGCTGCACGTCTGCGCTTGTGTCTCTATTGTGACGTATTCTGGACGGGTGTAGCACGATGGTCATCTGTAAAAGAGAGGAACTTAGGTGAAAATTTGTCGTGCAAAAAAGTAGGTTTAAAGAAACCATGTACAGTTCAAGATGAGTGAAAATTGCCACTTGTCTGCGCGCATTGAGCCCCTTGTATTTGTAATAGGGGTGTGGTCATCAAACCTGTAGGAATTACATATAGCTGCCCGGACTCGTCTAACCGTGTCCGTGGTCTTGACGACCTATCGAATGCTTTAGTTGGTGAGGCCGTTTTAGTGTGCGGCTGCCAAGGCAGCCGCACTCTCTTCGGCGCACAGGGATCGCTCAATATTTCTATTTACTGTAATGATGCCACGTGGACCGGGCATCTTAAGTGTGAGGGAAGCGTAATGCGGTATTGCATTAAAGCGAGCGAAAGCTTCACGTCCAAGTAGTGCTTGATGGCCACTTTGGAATGGAGCAATGTGGAAGGTTAAATTTTCCCTACGGAAGTTGTCGGGGAAGCCGAATACAACTTCTAGTAGCAGGGAACCCGTGCAATGAGCCCCTGGGCCTGGCGTTACTCCTCTAAAGGTAGTATTGCTGCGGCAAATTTTCGTTGGGTCTATCCCCATTTTGCGGATTGTGTCCTGATATATCAGGTTTAAGCTGCTGCCGCCGTCCATCAGGGATCGTGTGAAGTGGTATCCGTCAATTATTGGATCTAATACCAAGGCAGCCCATCCTGCGCTCCGGATACTTGCTGAGTATCCTGATGGTCGAAGGTGATTGGTTGAGACGGCCAGTGGCAGAACTCTGCGGTGATAGGCCCTTGGGCATGTTTATCTGGGAATGCCGCTTTGCTTCTCCCCTTTATCACGTGTAACACATTTACTGTTTTGACTTCTGGTGGAAATTTCTTCTGTTCCCCAGTGTTTTGCTTGCGAGGCCCATCCTCGTCTTCGCTTGGTGTATCCTGCCTCTTATGTTCGGCGTTGAGCTTGCCAGACTGCTTGAAGACCCAACATTCTCTGTGGGTATGATTTGCAGGTTTATCGGGGGTGCTATGGATCTAACATATTTGGTCCAGAATTTTGTTTAGGCTGGTTAGTTCATCTCTGGCGCCTTTAGAGGACGGCTTTTGCTGACCTGGCTGAGAGCTTCTGAATCCGGCGTTTACCGCCGTACTCTTCGGGATGTCTTCTTTATTCCGGCGCTTATTATTTTTGCTGCGTCATGATTTCACGTTTCCATCTCTAACTTTGGATGTACTTGGGTCGCTGGTGCTGCATCGGGCTAGCCAGCTGTCCTCACCCGCGCAAAAGTGGGTCATGAGGCTTGTTAATGCTGCCATTGTTCTCGGCTTTTCTTGGCCGAGGTGTCTGGCAAGCCATTCGACTCGGACGCTGTGCTTAAAAGCTGCCAAGGCTTCGGCGTCCGGACCTGTTCCAAAGCTTTCGGGCTGACTCTCCGGGCTGTTGAGTTATATGACTCAAATCATCCGCATCCGGAGGTCGGACATAAGTCCCTTAAAAATTTGCCAGAAAAGCGTCTTCGAGCTCTTCCCAGCTTCCAATGGAGCTTTCGGGGAGGCTTTTAAGCCAGTGCCGAGCTGGCCCTTTGAGCTTGAGGGGTAAGTACTTGATGGCATGGAGATCATCTCCTCGAGCCATATGGATATGGAGGATATAGTCCTCAATCCAGACCCCAGGGTCTGTTGTTCCGTCGTATGCCTCTATGTTTACGGGTTTGAATCCCTCTGGAAATTCATGGTCCAGCACCTCATCGATGAAACATAGGGGGTGTGCGGCACCCCTGTATCTGGGTGTACCGTGATGTTCGGATGTTTGTTGTGTTGCATCGTATGCTGGAGGGCGCTTGCGTGGTCCATAGATGGATCTGGTTGCGCCGTCCTTTTGATGCGAGCCCTCGCGTGGATCGCGTATTGGCTTATGTGCGGCGTTGTTTGCCGCTCTATGTTGGTCGTGAGGTCGACTATCCGGCCAGATGGCCATTTTAATATTTGGTTGCGGGGGATCTAAGGCCTCCTCATCGAATTCAGGTAGCAACTTCCGCTTCGGGTAGCTCTTGGTGTGGCGATTACCGCCGTACTTCGCTGCTGTGTTGAGTACTTTACTCCATCTAATTTTGAGTGTGTCTTGCGCAGCCTTGAGCCTTTGCTTCTGCTTTTTTAGACTCCTCGCGGTGGCAACAAGCCTTTGATGGGCATTCTGTTGCTCCGGGTGTCTGTCCGGTTTGATGTCGTCCAGACTATTATCTTTGACAGAGTCGGGTTGTTCGGTTTGATTCTCCGTGTTGCCGTGGTCCGGCGATGGTTCACCCTGCTCTAACGCTGGGTCTATATGATTGTTGTTTCTGTCGAGGCGGGATTTGGAGCGGCGCTTACGCCGCCGCTTTGACTGCTTCTCGAGGGGACAACCCTTCGTTGCGTTCTTCCGTTCCTCGTCGTCGTTTTCTTTTGGTGTGTCCACCATGTATACGTCATGTGATGAAGTGGGCGTCCAATGCCCTGTGGGCAGTGGTTCCGGTTCGTCTCCTGCATTGTCGTCCATACCATCGATGTCTTCGAAGTCTAAGTCGAGCATGTCGGTTAAGTCATCGACAGTGGCTACTAAGTGGGTGGTGGGTGGGCGGCGAAGTTCTTTGTCATCCGCATCCCGATCCTGCCGGACATAGTTTGGCCAGGATCCTCCTGACAAGGAGAGAGACCTTAATGAGTTCAGTATGTTGCCGAAGGGCGAGTGCTGAAAAATATCCGCGGAGGTAAACTCAATGATCGGCGCCCAATCGGATTCGATAGGAACGGGCGCACGCGGTTCGGAGTCCGTGGCCGGAGAAGGATCCGGCAGTTTAGCAACACGGCTCTCGTGAAGGGTAAGGTCGATCCTCAGCTCGATCGCCGCTAAGAGTGCGGCCTCCGTGGCAGGGTATATCCCTCCGTCCTCGGATGGCGCGATAGGCTCCGAATTGAGGGTCGGAGCAGTTATCGGTGCGATCTCCTGAACATTGTCCGATGGCAGAGCTAAATCATGCTCATCGAGAACGTGCGGCGCCCTCGGCAGGGGCTCGAATCCGTCGAAGATCAAGTCTCTGCGGACATCGGCCATGTAGTTTAAGTTTCCAAATCTGACCTGATGGCCAGGGGCGTAATTTTCGATCTTCTCCAGATGGCCAAGCGAGTTGGCCCGTAGTGCGAAGCCGCTGAATACAAAGTTTGTCCAGGGAGAAAAGTCTCACCCTGGACTGCATCACTACCGATGATCAAAGGAGACATCCAGCCTAACGGTGACGACACAGAGGAACTCTCAATGAAGCACCAATGTCGGTGTCAAAACCGGCGGATCTCGGGTAGGGGGTCCCGAACTGTGCGTCTAAGGCGGATGGTAACCGGAGGCAGGAGACACGATGTTTTACCCAGGTTCGGGCCCTCTTGATGGAGGTGAAACCCTACGTACTACTTGATTTATTCTTGATGATACGGGTATTACAAGAGTAGATCTACCACGAGATCAGAGAGGCTAAACCCTAGAAGCTAGCCTATGGTATGATTGTATGTTGTCATATGGACTAAAACCCTCCGGTTTATATAGACACCAGAGGGGGCTAGGGTTACACAAGGTCGGTTACAAAGGAGGAGATATCCATATCCGTACTTCCTAGCTTGCCTTCCACGCCAAGTAGAGTCCTATCCGGACACGGGACGCAGTCTTCAATCTTGTATCTTCATAGTCCAATAGTCCGGCCAAAGGATATTGTCCGGCTGTCCGGAGACCCCCTAATCCAGGACTCCCTCATGTGCCTTGCCACATGTTTGGCAAGAGGGTACAAAGGTGATCCAGGAGTGGATCACTGGACAGTGGTCAAAATTATCCTTAGAGGAATAAGGAAATATTTCTCGGTTATGGAGGTGATAAAGAGTTCGACGTTAAGAGTTACGTCGATGCAATCTTTAACACCTATCCAGATGACTATGAGTAGAAAAACCAGATATGTATAATGGAGCAACCATTTGGAATAGCTCCAAGTGGAACGTGGTAGCAGCATCTACGATATGACATAAATTTTGCGAAGTACATGCGGATCTGATAGTTGCAGACCCGTTGACTATAACCTCTCTCACAAGCATAACATGATCAAAACCAAAACTCATTGAGTGTTAATCACATAATGATGTGAACTGGATTATTGACTCTAGTAAACTCTTTGGGTGTTAGTCACATGGCGATGTGACCTTGAGTGTTAATCACATAGCAATGTGAACTGGATTATTGACTCTAATGAAAGTGGGAGACTGTTGGAAATATGCCCTAGAGGCAATATTAGTTATTATTATATTTCCTTGTTCATGATAATCGTTTATTATCCATGCTAGAATTGTATTGATAGGAAACTCAGATACATGTGTCGATACATGGACAACACCATGTCCCTAGTAAGCCTCTAGTTGACTAGCTCATTGATCAATAGATGGTTACGGTTTCCTGACCATGGACATTGGATGTCATTGATAACGGGATGACATCATTAGAAGAATGATGTGATGGACAAGACCCAATCCTAAGCATAGCACAAGATCGCGTAGTTCGCATGCTAAAGCTTTTCTGATGTCAAGTATCATTTCCTTAGACCACGAGATTGTGCAACTCCCGGATACCGTAGGAATGCTTTGGGTGTACCAAACGTCACAACGTAACTGGGTGGCTATAAAGGTGCACTACGGGTATCTCCGAAAGTGTCTGTTGGGTTGGCACGAATCGAGACTGGGATTTGTCACTCTATGTAGCGGAGAAGTATCTCTGGGCCCACTCGGTAGGACATCATCATAATGTGCACAATGTGACCAAGGGGTTGATCACGGGATGATGTGTTACAGAACGAGTAAAGAGACTTGCTGGTAACGAGATTGAACAAGGTATCGGGATACCGACGACCGAATCTCGGGCAAGTATCATACCAGTAGACAAAGGGAATTGTATACGGGATTGATTGAATCCTTGACATCGTGGTTCATCCGATGAGATCATCGTGGAACATGTGGGAGCCAACATGGGTAACCAGATCCCGCTGTTGGTTATTGACCAGAGAGATGTCTCGGCCATGTCTGCATAATTCCCAAACCCATAGGGTCTACACACTTAAGGTTTGATGACACTAGGGTTATAGGGAAAGTATGTATGCGGTTACAGAATGTTGTTAAGAGTCCCGGATGAGATCCTGGACATCACGAGGAGTTCCAGAATGGTCCGGAGGTAAAGATTGATATATAGGAAGTGTGGATTTGGCCACCGGAAGTGTTCCGGGCATCACTGGTAATGTACCGGGACCACCGGAAGGGTTCCGGGGGTCCACCGGGAGGTGCCACCAGCCTCGGAGGCTTGCGTGGGCCAAGAATGGGAAGGGACCAGCCCCTAGGTGGGCTGGGGCGCCTCCCACCAAGGCCCAAGGCGCCCTCAAGAGGAGAGGGGGCAAACCCTAGGGGCAGATGGGCCCTAAGGCCCACCCTAGGTGCGCCCCCCTCTCTCTCCCCCTTGGCCGCCACCCAGATGGGATCTGGGGGCTGCCGCCACCCCTAGGGAGGGAACCCTAGGTGGGGGCGCAGCCCCTCCCCTCCCCCTATATATAGTGGAGGTTTTGGGGCTGCCCAACACACGAGTCTCTCTCCCCAAGGCGCAGCCCTACCTCCCTCCCTCCTCATCTCTCGTAGTGCTTGGCGAAGCCCTGCTGGAGTACCGCGCTCCTCGACCACCACCACGCCGTCGTGCTGCTGCTGGACGGAGTCTTCCACAACCTCTCCCTCTCTCCTTGCTGGATCAAGGCTTGGGAGACTTCACCAGGCTGCACGTGTGTTGAACGCAGAGGCGCCGTTGTTCGGCGCTTAGATCGGAATCGACCGCGATCTGAATCACCACGAGTACGACTACCTCATCCGCGTTCTTGCAACGCTTCCGCTTAGCAATCTACAAGGGTATGTAGATGCACTCCCCTTCCCCTCATTACTAGATTACTCCATAGATTGATCTTGGTGATGCGTAGAAAATTTTAAATTTCTGCTACGATCCCCAACACCGAGGAGGTCTTGCGTCGCCCGCCTCGCGAGGCTTTGCCCCTCGCGAGGGTCTTGAGTGCTTGCTGGTGAAGATGGGTCGTACAGGGCCGCTGGTGGATCCACGCCGTGGGCCACAGGCAGGCAAGTCTGGGGACCCCCGTTCCCAGGACGCCGACACACATGATGACCGGGTGTGATAGGCTCTACATTCACATACAACGGGTGCAAGACAGTTTTGCACATGCGGAATAATCGGGTTAAACTTGACGAGCCTAGCATGTACAGACATGGCATCGAAACACTGGAGACTGAAAGTTCGAACGTGAATCATATAGTAGATATGATCAACGTAGAGATGTTCACCATTGAAAACTACTCCATCTCACGTGATGATCAGACATGGTTTAGTTGATATGGATCACGTGATCATTTAGATGACTCGAGGGCGCGGAGTCCCAAGGCGTCAAGATAGTCCTGATAGTTTTTTCATATCCATGTTGTTGATCAATAGCTCGTGTTGTAGCTCCCCTATGTTTTTATATGTTCTTAAGTAATATGATTAATTGAACTTAATTTATCATGAACTTAGTCCTGATAGTTTTTTCATATCCATGTTGTTGATCAATAGCTCGCGTTGTAGCTCCCCTATGTTTTTATATGTTCTTAGAGAAAACTAAGTTGAAAGATGTTAGTAGCTATGATGCGGACTGGGTCTATGATCTGAGGATTATCCTCATTGTTGTACAGAAAAATTATGTCCTTGATGCACCGCTAGGTGACAGACCTGTTGCAGGAGCTGATGCAGACGTTATGAACATTTGCAAGCTCGATTTGATGAATACTCTATTGTTCAGTGTGCCATGCTCTACGGCTTAGAATTAGGACTTCAAAGACGTTTTGAACGTCATGGACCATATGAGATGTTCCAGGAGTTGAAGTTAATATTTCAAGAAAATGCATGAGTTGAGAGATATGAAGTCTCCAACAAGTTCTATAGCTGCAAGATGTAGGAGAACAGTTCTGTCAGTGAACACATACTCAGAATGTCTGGGTACCATAACCACTTGACTCAGCTGGGAGTTAATCTTCCAAATGATAGTGTTATTGACATGGGTCTTCAATCACTGCCACCAACCTACAAAGACTTCTTGATGAACTATAATATGCAAGGGATGGATAAGACAATTCCCGAGCTCTTCGCTATGCTCAAAGCTACGGAGGTAGAAATCAAGAAAGAGCATCAAGTGTTGATGGTTAACAAGACCACTAGTTTCAAGAAAAAGGGCAAGGGAAAGAAGGGGAACATCAAGAAGAATGGCAAGCAAGTTGTCTCTCCTGAGAAGAAGCCCAAGTCTGGACCCAAGCCTGAAACTGAGTGCTTCTACTACAAAGGGACTGGTCACTGGAAGCAGAACTGCCCCAAGTATTTGGCAGATAAGAAGGATGGCAGAGTGAACAAAGGTATATTTGATATACATGTTATTTATGTGTACCTTACTAATGCTCGTAGTAGCGCCTGGGTATTTGATACTGGTTCTGTTCCTCATGTTTGCAACTCGAAACAGGGGCTACGGATTAAACGAAGATTGGCTAAGGACGAGGTGATGATGCGCGTCGGGAATGGTTCCAAGGTCGATGTGATCGCCGTCGGCACGCTACCTCTACATCTACCTTCGGGATTAGTTTTAGACCTGAATAATTGTTATTTGGTGCCTGCATTGAGCATGAACATTATATCTGGATCTTGTTTGATGCGAGACAGTTATTCATTTAAATCAGAGAATAATGGTTGTTCTATTTATATGAGTAATATCTTTTATGGTCATGCACCCTTGAATAGTGGTCGATTTTTGTTGAATCTCGATCGTGGTGATACACATATTCATAATATTGATGCCAAAAGATGCAAAGTTGATAATGATAGTGCAACATATTTGTGGCACTGCCGTTTAGGTCATATTGGTGTAAAACGCATGAAGAAACTCCATGCGGATGGACTTTTGGAATCACTTGATTATGTATCAGTTGATGCTTGCGAACCATGCCTCATGGGCAAGACGACTAAGACTCTGTTCTCAGGAACAATGGAGCGAGCTACAGACTTATTGGAAATAATACATACCGATGTATGCAGTCCGATGAGTGTTGAGGCTCGCGACGGGTATCGATATTTTCTGACCTTCACAGATGATTTGAGAAGATATGGGTATATCTACTTAATGAAACACAAGTCTGAAACATTTGAAAAGTTCAAATAATTTTAGAGTGAAGTGGAGAATCATCATAACAAGAAAATAAATGTTTCTACGATCTGATTGCGGAAGTGAATATTTGAGTTACGAGTTTGGCCTTCATTTAAAACAACGTGGAACAACAACTCACGCCACCTAGAACACCACAGCGTAATGGTGTGTCCGAACGTCGTAACCGTACTTTATTAGATATGGTGCGATCTATGATGTCTCTTACCAATTTACCACTATCGTTTTGGGGTTATGCGTTAGAGATAAATTCATTCATGTTAAATAGGGCACCATCTAAATCCGTTGAGACGACACCGTATGAACCGTGGTTTGGCAAGAAACCTAAGCTGTCATTTCTTAGAGTTTGGGGTTGTGGTCCTTATGTGAAAAGGCTTCAGCCCGATAAGCTCGAACCCAAAACAAAGAAGTGTATCTTCATAGGATACCCAAAAGAAGCTGTTGGGTACACCTTCTATCACATATCCGAAGGCAAGTTCTTTGTTTCTAAGAATGGATCCTTTCTAGAGAAGGGGTTTTCTCGAAAGAAGTGAGTGGGAGGAAAGTAGAACTTCATGAGGTAATTGTGTCTTCTCTCAAATTGGAAAGTAGCTCATCACAGAAATTAGTTCCAGTGATGCCTACACCAACTAGAGAGGAAGATAATGATAATGATCATGAAACTTTAGATCAAGTTACTACCGAACGTTGTAGGTCAACCAGAGCACGTTCCGCACCAAAGTGGTACAGTAATCCTGTTTTGGAAATCATGTTACTAGACCATGATGAACCTATGAACTATGAGGAAGCGATGATGAGCCTAGATTCCGCAAAATGGCTTGAGGCCATAAAATCTGAGATAGGATCCATGTATGAGAACAGAGTATGGACTTTGGTTTACTTGCCCGATGATCGGCAAGCCATAGGGAATAAATGGATCTTCATGAAGGAGACCGACGCTGATGTTAATGTTACTGTCTACAAAGCTCGACTTGTTGCAGAAGGTTTTCGACAAGTTCAAAGAATTGACTACGATGACACCTTCTCAACCATTGAAAGGATCGAGATGGAACTAGAGGGGGGTGAATAGGTACAATTACAAATTTTAATTATTACTTAGCAATTTTAGGCAATAATGCGGAATATGAAAGTGAGCCTAACAATTGCAAGTATGATGCTAAGAGCTAAGCAAGATAAACAAGTAACACAAATATGTGAGTAAGCAAGCACGTTATGATATAAGTAAGTGCTAAGAGACAAGTAACCACAAGTAGAGAGTTAGGGTTAGGAATAACTGCAACTCCGGGAGACGAGGATGTATGCCGATGTTCACTTCCTTGGAGGGAAGCTAGGTCACCATTAGAGAGGTCGATGTTACCACGAAGGAACACCAACGCCACGAAGGCTCACCCTATGCTCCCTTTGATACAACACCACGAAGGCGTTTCTGAACCACTAGTGGTAGACCTTGGGGTGGTCTCCAAACCCTCACAAACTTTCCAGTGGAAATCACAATGGTCGATTCCTCGCCGGAGCACACCTACGGCCTAGGAGTCTCCAACCTCCAAGAGTAACAAGATGCACCGCAAAAACAAGGGGGATCAACTTTCTCTTTGGTGAATGTGTTGATTGAGAACTTCTCCTTCGCTTCTCAAAAGATCAAGATCTTTGGTTGGCCAAGGAGGGAGATCTCCAAGAAATCAAGGTCTGGAAATGGAGGTGAGAGAAATGGAGTCATCCCCTTCTTCGTGAGGAATAAGAAGACTGTTTATAGGTGGGGATGGAATCTGACTGTTAGAGGCAGATTTTTGCGTAGCCTGGAAGTTCCGGTCGCAGACGGAAGTTCCGGCCAGGTTCCGGGCTACACAGAGAGTTTGCACAACTCAGTAGTACCCCGAAAGCTGCTGAAACAGGGGACGGAAGTTCTGGAGACTGGAAGTTCCGGGGGACGGAAGTTCCGGCCAGGGTCTGGAGAGGTTCCGGGCTACACAGAGAGATTGCATGAAACGAGCAGTTTCTCTGGATACCCCGGAAGCTTCCCGGACCCCTGCCGGACCTTTAGGTCCCTGGAAGTTCCGACCGTCCCGGAAGTTCCGTCCTGAACAGAAACTTTACACTAAGATTTTCAGATCAATGTGGGAAGGTAAGTTTATTCCATGGATGTTTTTATGATGCACCCCCCCTTAATAGTGCGGCTTCCCTAAGGACTCAAGAAACAAGAAAACTTTATGGTACTCTTCTTTTCTTGGGCAGACCACTTTTCCTTTTTCCAATTTAAGAGGGAATAACCATCCATGCTTCACTTTAGCCTAATCAGTGCTGTCAAAAACAATTTAGTGCAACATTGCACTTTCAATCTCCCCCTTTTTGACATAGATGACAACAATGCTTCTTGGTGTCAAAACCGGCGGATCTCGGGTAGGGTGTCCCGAACTGTGCGTCTAGGCCGGATGGTAACAGGAGGCAAGGGACACGAAGTTTTACCCAGGTTTGGGCCCTCTCGATGGAGGTAAAACCCTATGTCCTGCTTGATTAATATTGATGATATGGGTAGTATAAGAGTAGATCTACCACGAGATCGAGGAGGCTAAACCCTAGAAGCTAGCCTATGGTATGATTGTTGATGTGTATGTTGTCCTACGGACTAAAACCCTCCGGTTTATATAGACACCGGATAGGGTTAGGGTTACATAGAGTCGGTTACAATGGTAGGAGATCTTCATATCCGTATCGCCAAGCTTGCCTTCCACGCCAAGGAAAGTCCCTTCCGGACACGGGACGGAGTCTTCAATCTTGTATCTTCATAGTCCAGGAGTCCGGCTGAAGGTATAGTCCGGCTATCCGAACACCCCCTAATCCAGGACTCCCTCAGTAGCCCCCGAACCAGGTTTCAATGATGATGAGTCCGGCGCGCAGATTGTCTTCGGCATTGCAAGGCAGGTTCTCCTCCAAATTCCGTGTACCTGTTTGAATAAAGTCCGGTTTCTTGTAGATGTTGCGCTCCTTGGCTTCTACGCCCAATAATGGCCGCTTCCCACGTGTCAAACGAATATGAAAAGTCTGAGTGTTTTTACATTCACACCCCTAGCCGCGTAAATGAGCTGCCCTATTTAAGGGGACGAGGATTTAGATCCAATCCACACCTTCTCCCCTCCGCGAGTGTTCATCAGAGCGCATCCGACAAAGGTCCATTCCACCATGGCCAGCCGTCGCAACTCCTCCCCTCGCCCTTCCAGCCCTAAGCCTGGATATTGGGAGAGATGTTCCATCCCGCATAGCGAGCTAGTGACGCTCCAGACCAAGGGATTTCTCCCCCCGGCCTATATGGTCCCGGTTCGAGCCGGTCTTGCCGTCTACAACGGCGGAGAGCAAGCAGAGAATGCCCCTAATCCCTCCAAAGGAGAGCGGGTGTGCCTTGTCCCTTACTTAATAAGGGGGCTCGGATTTCCAATCCACCCATTTCTCCGGGGGCTGCTGGAGTTCTACGGCCTCCAGCTACATCATCTCACGCCTGCCTCAGTATTGCATATCGCGGGCTTTGTAGCCCTCTGCGAGCTGTTCTTGGGTGTTGAAGCTCATTTCGGACTGTGGAAGGAGCTATTTTGCCTCGTGCCCCGTTCCAAGAAGGGGTCAATGTATCAAGTGGGCGGAGCCGAAGTGTGGCGCATCGCCGGGACCGGATATCTGTCCGGAACCCCAAAGAAGGCGTCCGAAGACTGGCCCTCGGAATGGTTCTATATAGAAGACGTCCCGCTGCCGGATCCTGTCCGGATCGGCCTCCCTGAATTCAACAGTGCTCCCTTAAAGAAGCGCCTAAGCTGGCGCCCACGGAGCCCTCAGAGGGAAAGTGACAGGGACATCATTTACCTGATGGGCCGAATAAGATTGTTAGCCCATTCCGGACTAACCATGATCGGGGTTATGGCCGAATGCATTATGCGGGGGGTGCAGCCGCTTCAGTATAGAAGCCACCCCATGTGGGACTTCAACGGGGAGGACGACGCCACCCGCTACGGTCGTAAGGGGCCGGATTCAGCTGCCGCTCTACTAAAGATCTTGTCCACTTTGTATAAGGGAGAAGAGGAGGAATTTCTCCGCGTCAACCCTCAGGGTGGATTCTCCATGCACAATCCCCCGAGCTGGGTAAGCGGCCGTATTTACTTGTCCATCCGTTTTGTATTCCCATTGTTAAATATTCAGTCTGACGACTTTAACGCAGGAACTGCGCCGGGCTGTTAAGGAAATAAGCAGCCCTCCTCCACAACCCGAGGACCCAGGACGGTCCCTCGACCCGGCCTCTCAAGAGGATCCGGACATATCTGTGGAGCTGATTGATGGAGTGTTCCATCAATTGAGCGAGGACAACGCCTTGGTGGCCATTACGGCCGATTACCCAGGGCTAATCCTGACGCCCCAGGTACCTGAGATCGAAGTCCCAGTACCCCGAATAGGTGTCCGCCCACTCGTGTTCAGTTTCCTGATTGCAACCGAACTTTGCAGGGGAGGTTTTTAAGGCGGAAGGCCGAACCTGCGGCGACAAGCCAACGAGGGGCCGTAGGGCCCCGTGGGCCGAAAAGAAGTGCAGTCCGGACCGAGGCGTCAGCGCAAAGGTATGGCGCGCCCCCTTATCCCAGGTGTTATACCTTCGAGGCACATTGACACTCGTGCTCTCTTCAGGACAAAGAGACCTCGCCGGACTATACCCGGAGAGGCTGCCAATCGCGCCTCCACCAGCCAGGCTCCAAAGCCTGGTCCGGAGGCGGAGGCGAACGCAAGGCGCGCGCCAGACGCTCCTCCGACGGAGGATGTGGACGGGTTGTCTGCCACCAACTCTGAGGTGGAGAGTGCCATGAACCACAGGCGTCGCCGGACAATTCTTCGCGACGCTTGTTTCTCCCAAGGGGCGTTAGATGCCTTCAACTCGGGAGATGCGCACCTCCGTGCCGCTCAAAATGGTCTAGCCAGAGCCACGGAGCAATATGTAAAAGACATACGGGTAAGAAAATTTTGGTAATTATATATATACCAGTAGCCCCCGAGACTTGAAACAGTTAGAATAACTGATTTAAGGATCATTTGATATGCAGGTTCTTACAGAAAAGAATTCCCTACTGTCCAAGGAGCTGGAAGAGTGCAAAGCCCAACTGGAGGCCGCACTAGCCGCGGCAGGGGAGCCTAAGGAGACCCCCTCTGGTAATATACACTTCGAAAGATAAGTATTTTGCGAAGCACGGCTTTGGTGCGAATCTGACAAATGAAATTGCAGATGGCGCCGGATTGAATCCGGAAAGGCAACACCTCCTACGCCAGCTAAAGGCTGGTGAGAGGGTGCTGATAAAGGTGATGGGGGAGAAGAACGATCTCCAAGATGCCAACACCAAGCTGGGCGTCGAGCTGAAAGATGTTCGTGCCCAGCTGTCAGACTCCGTGAAGGAGAATCAGCGGCTTCGGCGCGGCATATTTAGTAAGTGCTTGAACGAACCTTTTGAAAGAAAGTTCGGCGGGGAAGTCGACTAACAGAGCAATGTCTGTAGGTGTGCTAACAGGTCGTCCTGCAGAGGAGATGCCCGGTTCTACGGGTGACCTTCTTCCCGAGCTCTCGCAACTGCTCGATCGAGTTCGGCAGGCGATGCGAGGCGTCGCCCAGGCCCTGTGGCCATCCGTCTCCATGCCCGAAGGTCTTGGAGAGCTTGCGGAGAAGCTAAAGGGAGCACGGCGGCGCTTCCGATTGTGGAAGATATCAGCCTGCCGTCAAGGCGCTAGGGAGGCCTGGGCCATGGTGAAGACGCGGTACGCAAAGGCTGACCCCAACCACATGGCCGAGGTCGGTCCTGTAGGGCCCGATGGGAAGGAGATCCCTGTAAGCTTAGTATACGGCCAAGTAGAGTTGGCCGCAAAGTATTCCCAGCAGGACTGTAAATTAGACAGCCTGTTAGATGGTATTGAAGAGGAATACAACCAGTCAAAATGACTATGTAATTTAATTGACATTTATAATGCCTTCTAGCCGGATTGTAGATCATTTGTCATGGCCGACCTTTTCGCTTCAGCCTCGGGACCTGACGGTCCGGAGTGTGTCCGAATTCCCATGCGGTTATATAGGAACCGGGGAATGCATGGAGACCAGGCGTAGGGGTCATTAGGGCGTGAACAGACAAGTGCCCGACTAGGTATGTTATATTACATGGTTAGTAAGAAACATCTTCCAGGGAGAATAGTTCCGTTAGGGGTTCCTTTCCCTGGGAGGCATGCCCTAAGGTGCATGTCCATGCTGCGAAAAGAAACGCAGGAAAAACATCTGGGGGCGTATAGATAAAAATAAAAAAGATCATCTTTAGTTCACCGACCGAATATTCCCTTAAGAACGCTAGCTTTCGGCTTCACCCATTCTGAGGTACACATCCGGCTGACCCGGCAGTAACAATCGCAGAGGTGCTCCCTTTACCACCTAGCCGAACAATCGGGAATGTAGGGGTAAGCACAGGAGCCAGGCAACCCAGCTTGGCCAAAACTTAAGTCATATCGATGCATATAATGGTGAATAAAAGGTACATGCGGAAGTGTGACACATGTGTTGGGCATGAAGCCCGCATGAATAAGCTTCTGTTTAAAGAAGCCCCCAGGTTTAATGAGCGCGGATAGCGCGTCACTTTATGAGCCTCTAGAGGCTATAAGAGAGAGAGAGAGAAGAAGAAGAAAAATGTAAGATAGAAATTATAAAAGATGGACAGAGGAAGGAGACGAACACAGAGTCCGACGCTAGGCATAGAATCTTCGGAGACGGGCTGCGTTCCATGGGTTTGGCTCGAGTCGGTTATCCGATGCATCCCGCAGATGGTACGCTCCACCAGTTAGGACTTGGTCAATTATGGAGGGACCTTCCCACTTGGGCTTGAGTTTGTCCTTTTTCTTGTCCGGTAGTCGTAGAACTAATTCGCCAATGTTGTAATTTTTGGCCCGTACTTCTCTGCTTTGGTATCTTCGAGCCTGCTGTTGATAGAATGCGGAACGGGCTTTTGCCACATCACGCTCCTCCTCCAATGCGTCCAAGTTGTCCTACCGATCGAGCTCGGCTTCTCTTTCTTCGTACATGCGCACTCGAGGTGAGTCATGAATTATGTCGCAAGGCAAAACTGCCTCTGCGCCGTACACCATAAAGAATGGTGTGTATCCGGTGGTGCGATTCGGCGTGGTCCGCAGCCCCCAGAGTACGGAGTCGAGCTCCTCTACCCAGTGCGTGTTAGATTCCTTGAGGGACCGCACTAATCTGGGTTTGATGCCGCTCATGATAAGACCATTTGCACGTTCGACCTGGCCGTTAGTTTGTGGGTGATAGACGGAAGCATAATCGAGCTTGATGCCCATGTTTTTGCACCAGAGTTTTACCTCGTCGGCCGTGAAGTTCGTGCCGTTATCAGTGATGATGCTGTGGGGGACGCCGTAACGGTGTACAACCCCGGATATAAAGTCTATCACCGGTCCGGATTCGGCCGTCTTAACAGGCTTGGCTTCTATCCATTTGGTGAACTTATCCACCATGACCAGTAAGTATTTTTGCTTGTGGGTTCCGCCTTTAAGGGGTCCAACCATGTCAAGCCCCCAGACCGCGAAGGGCCAAGTAATGGGGATGGTTTGGAGGGCGGTGGGTGGCATATGGCTTTGGTTTGCAAAGAGCTGGCAACCGGTGCATCGTTGGACTAAGTCCTGAGCGTCTGCCCGGGCCGTCGGCCAATAAAAGCCTGTACGGAAGGCCTTGCTTACAAGGGACCGGGCTGCAGCGTGATGACCGCCGAGTCCGGCATGAATTTCAGCCAGGAGATTCCGCCCCTCCTCTTCGGAGATGCACCTTTGAAGGACTCCGGTAGTGCTTTTCTTATAAAGCTCTCCCTCGTGGACTCTGTAGGCTTTGGATCGCCGCACTATGCAGCGTGCCTCATTTTGGTCCTCGGGGAGTTCCTGCCTAGTAAGGTAGGCGAGGAATGGTTCTGTCCACGGGGCGATGACGGCCATTATTACGTGGGCTGAAGGTGTTATTTCATTGGCAGAGCCTCCGATTGTGTCAGAATGTTCGGTGTCGGGCAGTGCGGTTGGGTCCGGGCTGTTATTGTTCGGCTCCCCTTCCCATGCTACGGATGGCTTGAACAGCCTTTCCAAGAAGATGTTGGGGGGGACTACATCGCGTTTTGCGCCGATGCGTGCCAGGACATCTGCCGCCTGATTATTTTCCCGGGCTATATGGTGAAATTCAAGCCCCTCGAACCGAGCTGACATTTTTAGGACGGCGTTGCGGTAAGCTGCCATTTTTGGATCCTTGGCATCGAAGTCTCCATTTATTTGGGATATTGCGAGGTTCGAGTCCCCGCGCACCTCTAGGCGTTGGATGCCCATGGATACTGCCATCCGGAGACCATGTAAAAGGGCCTCATATTCGGCTGCATTGTTGGAGTCCGTGTACATAATCTGTAGTACGTATTGAACTGTGTCTCCTGTGGGGGACGTCAAAACGACGCCAGCCCCCAGTCCGGCCAACATCTTGGAGCCGTCGAAATGCATGATCCAATTTGAATATGTGCCGTACTCTTTAGGGAGTTCGGCCTCCGTCCATTCTGCGACGAAGTCGGCCAAGACTTGTGACTTGATGGCTCGTCGTGGCTTATAAGTTATGTCGAACGGGAGGAGCTCGATGGCCCATTTTGCAATCCGGCCCGTTGCGTCACGGTTGTTTATAATATCGTTAAGTGGTACTTCCGAGGCTACTGTTATTGAACACTCTTGAAAGTAGTGTCGTAGCTTCCGGGATGCCATGAATACCGCGTACGCAATCTTTTGATAATGCGGGTACCGTGATTTGCAGGGAGTGAGGACAGTGGACACATAATAGACCGGCTTTTGAAGGGGGAATTTGTGTCCGTCCGCTTCTCGTTCGACGACGAGCACTGCGCTTACAACCTGATGTGTTGCTGCAATGTATAATAGCATTGGTTCGCCAATGTTTGGCGCGGCCAGGACTGGGTTTGTTGCCAGTATGGCTTTTATTTCGTCGAGTCCGGCCGTGGCTGCGTCCGTCCATTTGAAGTGTTCGGTGCGCCGAAGGAGGCGGTAAAGGGGTAGGGCCTTTTCTCCCAAGCGGGAGATAAAGCGGCTTAGAGCCGCCACGCATCCGGTTAACTTTTGTATTTGTTTGAGGTCCTTTGGGATATCCAGTTGCGACAGAGCTCGGATCTTGGCTGGATTTGCTTCAATTCCTCTACCGGATACAATGAAGCCCAAGAGCTTTCCGGCTGGAACGCCGAAAACGCATTTTTCCGGGTTGAGCTTGATGTCGTATGTTCGGAGGTTATCAAATGTGAGCCTCAAGTCGTCTACTAGAGATTCAACATGTCTTGTTTTGACGACCACATCATCTACATATGCCTCCACTGTTTTGCCGATCTGGCTTGCCAGACATGTCTGAATCATGCGCTGATATGTTGCGCCGGCGTTTTTGAGCCCGAAGGGCATCGTGTTGAAGCAGAATGGCCCGTATGGTGTGATAAATGCCGTTGCGGCTTGGTCTGGTTCTGCCATCTTGATTTGATGGTAGCCAGAATATGCGTCGAGGAAACACAACGAATCGTGTCCTGCGGTAGCGTCGATAATTTGATCGATGCGGGGGAGGGGGAAGGGATCCTTTGGGCAAGCCTTGTTAAGGTCTTTAAAATCAACACACAGGCGCCAGGATTTGTCCTTCTTTGGTACCATCACCAGGTTTGCTAGCCAGTCCGGATGTTTTATATCTCTGATGAATCCGGCCTCCAATAGCTTTGCTAGCTCCTCTCCCATGGCCTGTCTCTTAGGTTCGGAAAAACGCCGAAGAGCCTGTTTGACAGGTTTGAATCCTGTTTGGATATTTAAGCTGTGCTCGGCCAGCCTGCGTGGGATTCCTGGCATGTCTGAAGGGTGCCAGGCGAAAATGTCCCAGTTCTCTCGTAGGAACTCTCGCAATGCGGCGTCGACATCAGGGTTTAACTGTGCCCCGATGGAAGCTGTTTTATTGGGGTCCGTTGGATGGACTTGGAATTTGACTATTTCGTCCGCCGGTTTAAAGGAGGTGGACTTGGATCTTTTGTCGAGTACCACATCGTCCCTATTCACCGTAGAGCGCAGCGCAGTCAGCTCCTCAGCCGCTAGGGCTTCGGATAGTGCCTCGAGGGCCAGTGCGGCTGTCTTGTTTTCGGCGCGGAGTGCTATGTCCGGATCACTAGCGAGAGTGATGATCCCGTTAGGCCCGGGCATCTTGAGCTTCATGTACCCGTAATGGGGTATTGCTTGGAAGATTGTAAACGCTTCCCGCCCTAGCAGAGCGTGATAACCGCTGCTGAACGGAGCCACCTGGAACGTGACCTCTTCGGACCTGTAATTATCCGGCGTGCCGAACACCACATCTAGTGTGATTTTTCCTGTACAGCGCGCTTCCCGACTGGGGATTATTCCTCTAAAGGTTGTGCTGCTTCGCTCAATGCGGTTCCAGTCTATTTCCATTTTTTGAAGAGTCTCCTCGTAAATGAGGTTCAATCCGCTGCCGCCGTCCATGAGTACCTTGGTAAGACGAAAGCCGTCCACTATTGGACTGAGGACCAATGCGGCTGGTGCTCGGGCTGTTCGGAATTTAGGTTCATCACTGGCGTTAAAGGTAATAGCCGTGTCACTCCATGGGTTTATTGTTGCTACTTGGTAGACTTCGGCAAGGCTGCGGAGTGTCCTTTTTCGCATATTATTTGATGCGAAAGTCTCGAAGACTGTTAATACCGTATTGGTGTCTCTGGGGTGGCTTTCTGTGGCCTCCGGAATTAGGAGATTTTCGCCAATTTTGGCCACCTGCCGGAGTATCCAACATGCTCTGAGGCTGTGAGTTGGTGTGGCGTCCTCTGTACTGTGAATTTTACAGGGTCCATTAAGCCACCCTTCCAGTACGGTTCCATGCCCTGTAGAGGGTTTTTGCTTTTTAGTGCTTGACCCGGGTGACTGGTGATGATGCACCCTTTTATTTCGGACTGGGTTTGTATTCAGGGCCGGATTGTCCCAAAATTTTATTTCGGTTTTCCAGGCGCTTTCCATCGCACAGTACTTTCGTACAATGGACGCCAAGTCAGCGAAGCGTGTAATATCACGGCGACTTATGGCGTTGAGTATTCCCTTGTCCGTGCAATTATTGCAGAAGATTGAGATTGCGTCTTCCTCGCGGCAGTCCCTTAGCCTGTTCTTAACCAGGAGGAATCTGGCCCAGTAATGATGTACTGTTTCATCGGGTTCTTGCCTGATTTTGGATAGATCGCTTATGTTGGGGTGGGTGGGTGGAATTAAATCCGAAGCCTCACCCCATCTAAGGCTCAGAGGCCGAGGAATTTCTGAACTCGAAAATTTGGATTCCTGGATGTTGTCTAATGAATCCAGCCCGTCGCCTGACTCTAAGTTCAGGTCTTGAGTGATATCCTCCCCTCCGCGGGTATCCGGCTTGGAGGGATCGGGAATCCGGACGTAGCGAGTCCTTAAGATAGATGAAGGGTCGCCGCACTGTCCCTCTACCACGGCAACGTGATGGGTGACTTGGGGAGAGTTAATCTCTCTCAGATCGGTTTTAGGCCCAATCTGGTCGTAATCCGTAGCGACTCCCAGGGCGGCGAAGCGATCCAAGAGCTCGTTTATGGAGGAAAGCTCTATTGGATCTAACTGCTCGGCGAGTTCCGAGTTGACATGAAGATTGTTTTCGATGGCTCGAGAGGTCATCGTCGGCGCAGAAGCCGAACAGGCGGTCATAAGAAAGCCACCTAACCGGAGGGTTTGGCCGACAGCCAAAGCTCCCTTAGCAACAGTGCCATCTTTAAAGACGGGGCGAGGCATCCTTCCTGATGGCGACGGCACAGAGGAACTCTCAATGAAAGCACCAATGTCGGTGTCAAAACCGGCAGATCTCGAGTAGGGGGTCCCGAGCTGTGCGTCTAGGCCGGATGGTAACAGGAGGCAAGGGACACGAAGTTTTACCCAGGTTCGGGCCCTCTCGATGGAGGTAAAACCCTACGTCCTGCTTGATTAATATTGGTGATATGGGTACTACAAGAGTAGATCTACCACGAGATCGAGGAGGCTAAACCCTAGAAGCTAGCCTATGGTATGATTGTTGATGTGTATGTTATCCTACGGACTAAAACCCTCTGGTTTATATAGACACCTGATAGGGTTAGGGTTACATAGAGTCGGTTACAATGGTAGGAGATCTTCATATCCGTATCGCCAAGCTTGCCTTCCACGCCAAGGAAAGTCCCTTCCGGACACGGGACAGAGTCTTCAATCTTGTATCTTCATAGTCTAGGAGTCCGGCTGAAGGTATAGTCCGGCTATCTGAACAACCCGTAATCCAGGACTCCCTCAATGCTTGAGAGGGCAAACACATAAAGTATATACAATATAAAGCAATTTCAATGAAAGGAAGGTACTCCCCCACAACCCATGACTTATTTTAAGATTGCATTTGAATGAAATGACATGGTTAGAGGAAGCTCCCCCTATCACTGTGCATACCCACACAAGAATGATATATCGACATAGAACGCTTTACTAACCATTGTTTTCATATATCTACATAGTGAAGATACAAATATAGATATACCATTGCCTGATAGATGTCTCTCACAGTATGAGAAAATAGAATATGCCATGTAACCTCCTTGCCATAAGTTGCTCGCACACAGATAGATTATTTAACGGAACATAATGGGTTCAAATAGCAAGATGAGATCCAAATAGGGGCAAATAAAAGCAAAGGTTCAATGGTTCACCAAGCAACATAAAATAGGCAGATAAGCAAAGATAAATGATAATCCCTATCAAGCACCACAACATCTCCCCCTGTTGTCACCAAGATGGCAAAAAGGAAAGATGGAGGAATCCATAAACAACCCCTAGGAGAGGGACGCAAAAGGGTCATCAGCCGACTCTCCAGAAGACTCTCAATTGTGAGGGTGGTGAGAAGAGGCTTAATCTCCGGCTTCAACATCAAACCGAGCAAACTTGGACTGGTATTTCTCAAAAGGAGTCACATGAGACTCGGAACCGTGAGCAATTCCCATACCAAATGCACACATACCATCCTTAAGAGCCTTCATTCTCTCCTTCCTAGACTTGTGCTCCTCCCACTACTTCTTGTGCATATCTTGCTGCGGACAGAACATGTTCTTGAGAAGACACCAAAGTTTGTTGCTCTTCTTGGACCCGGAGTCACTGGGCTCCCCATGATGAAAAGTATGAGAGCGGGGACGAAGCTCAAAGTGGTGTGGATCTCCAGCATGTAGCTCCTCTTCCTCGTCATCATCACCCTCATGAGCAGTTGCCTCGCCCTTCTTAACAAGCAAGTTAACACTGGAGTGGACAGTCAGACACCGACCTGCAAGTGCATCAGGAGTAATCTCAGCAATCAAGGCAGTTATATAAGGAGCATAGATAGGAACCTTGCAGTTCATCACCACACTATACATCTCATGCCACATAAAATCCATCACATCAATGGGACCCTGCTTGGCATTGTGACAAGTGTAGTGTAGAAGGTTGATGAGGTGGCCACGAATCTTGTTCTTGTCACTCACCTTGACAGAAAGTATCTCTCGAAAGATCCGGTACATGATGTCATAGAAAGGCAAAAGATCACCAACAAATCAAACTTTTCCGGATGGAGGATACAAATCAGCCAAGTGAACAGCCTGGAAGACCCCTTTGTCGTGAATCTTGTAGCCACGGTCAACAATAGTGTCAGTGTACTCATATCCCAAAAGACCGGCCAGCACTGAGAACGGAGCAGAGAACTTCTCATTACCACTCATCCAAGTAAGATTGCGCTGCATATCAGTCCCAAAATGCACAATGGCATAGAACTGATCCACAAGAGGTGGAGACACATCATGTTGAAAGCGCATGAGTGGAAGGAGGTTGAGCTTCACACACATGCTCTGGATCCCATCAAATTAAGAAGAATTTGTTGGAGTCCTGTCAAAGTGAGCAAAGTTGATACGCTTTTGAATGACACACTTGTTGACGAACTAAGAGAAGATCTCTTCATAGGCCGGTTGCTGGAAAAGTGTCCAAAACTTGGAATCAACCACATGACCATGGTCATGGCGATAGGGATTGACTCGGCGAAGAGAAATCCACTCAGGTGCAGGCAACTCCCTCATGGTGACTGGCACGGGAGGAGGAGGTTGAACATTTTGTGCTTTGGCCTTCGTGGAAGTAGTCTTCCGCTTCTTGGAGTGGACGGGAGCAGCAGGAGGAGATGCACTGTCTTCAACCTCAGCATATTCTTCAGGATGACAGTCAAACATGTTCTCACGCCCCAAAACAACAACCGTTGTCTTCTTGACCCAAGCTTTGGATTTCCGTTCATACACCTTGGAGGAGTGAGCACGCGAACCAGACCCTCTTGCTGACAGAGATGAGAGAATGGCATGGGGATAGAATAAGTACACAAGCCTCACAAAATGAAAATCAATGAATCTCACTGGTCGAATTTTTTTGACAAAACTCTGCTTAGGCCGGAAGTTCCGGGTGGGTGGCCGGAAGTTTCGGGGAGCCCGGAAGTTCTGGTCGACGGAAGCACCGGCTCTGGCCCGGACATGGAAACTGATGCAGCTTGAAGCTATGTCGGTATTTCCCCAAAGAGGAAGGGATGATGTAGCACAGCGGCGGTAGGTATATCCCTAAGATATGAAACCAAGGTTATCGAACCAGTAGGAGAACCAAGAAACACAACATAAACAACACCTCCACACAAATAACAACTACTCGCAACCCGACGTGTAAAAGGGGTTGTCAATCCCTTTCGGGTAGCGGCGCCAGAAATTGGCAAACAGACATGAGAGAGTTGTAAATATTGATAGATCAAACGCAAAATAAAATAAATTTTAGCAAGGTATTTTTGGTACTTTTGATTTAATAGATTTGAAAATAAAAGGCAAATAAAAGTAGACCGCGAAGGCAAATAATATGAGAAAGAGACCCGGGGGCCGTAGGTTTCACTAGTGGCTTCTCTCGAGAAAAATAGCAAACAGTGGGTAAACAAATTACTGTTGGGCAATTTATTGAACTTCAAATAATCATGACGATATCCAGGGAATGATCATTATATAAGCATCACGTCCAAGATTAGTAGACCGACTCCTGCCTGCATCTACTACTATTACTCCACACAACGACCGTTATCCAGCATGCATCTAGTGTATTAAGTTCATGAAGAAACAGAGTAATGCAATAAGAATGATGACATGATGTAGACAAGATCTATCTATGTAGAGATAGACCCCATCATTTTATCCTTAGTAGAAACGATACATACATGTAGGTTCCCCTTCTGTCATTGGGATCAAGCACCGTAAGATCGAACCCACTACAAGGCACCTCTTCCCATTGCAAGATAAATAGATCAAGTTGGCCAAACAAAACCCAAATATCAGAGAAGAAATACGAGGCTATAAGCAATCATGCATAAAAGAGATCAAAGAAACTCAAATACTTTCATGGATATAAAAATATAGATCTGATCATAAACTCAAAGTTCATCCAATCCCAACAAACACACCCCAAAAAGAGTTACATCATATGGATCTCTAAGAGACCATTGTATTGAGAATTCAGCGAGAGAGAGGAAGCCATCTAGCTACTAACTACGGACCCGAAGGTCTACAAAGAACTACTCACGCATCATTAGAGAGGCACCAATGGAGGTGGTGAACTCCATCTGTGATGGTGTCTAGATTGGATCTGATGGTTCTGGACTCTGTGGTGGTTGGAATTGATTTTCGTCGACCCCCCTAGGGTTTCTGGAATATTGGGGTATTTATAGAGCAAAGAAGCGGTCCGGGGGGCACCCGAGGTAAGCTACTCGTCCTCAAGTAGGTAAGTGATAAAAACAGAATTTTTGATGTGGAATCCTGCCTAACATGTCATATCATATTCTTTTCTTTATATCATGGACATTTGGACTTTTATATTGTTCGAAGCAATAGTCTAGTTTTGACATGATAACTTAAATACTCAAGCATATCAACAAGCAACCATGTCTTTCTGAATATCAATGCTAAAATAAGTTATCCCTAGCCCATCATGCTCAATCATTGATCCATTCATGAAACACACTCGCATATTAACTACACCCAATGCTCAAGTATGATCATAGTGCCTCCTAATTGGTGCTTTTATAAGAGAAGATGGAGACTCAAATTCAAAATAAAATTTGCATAAAGTAAAAGAAAGGCCCTTCGCAAAGGGAAGTAGGGATTTTTAGAGGTCCCAGAGCTCAAAGCAAAAAACATAGAGATGAAAACATTTTGGGAGGTGTGTTCTTCCCACCAACGAAAATGACTTAGAGTTCCCAACACTTTCCATGCTAGATATATCATAGGTGGTTCCCAAAGAGAAAATAAAGTTTATTCCTTTTTCCACCATACTTTCACTTTCCATGGCTTGCCGTATCCACGGTTGCCCTCCATACCAACACTTTCCAAGGAATTTATTATTTGAGAACATAAAGTAAATTCATTTTTCATTTCGGGACTGCGCATCCTTAATACCTTTGCCTTACTCTCATGCAATGACAAGTGAATAAACACTCATCGTGAGAATAACACATCTAGCATGGAAAATATTAGCCACCCCTCACCGCTCCGCGAGCGAAACGAACACACAAAAGAGAAGTTTATTTTGAAAAGTAGAGATGGCACATACAATTTTTCTTAGAACGACAAAAGAATACCACAAATAGGTAGATATAGTGGACTCATGTGGCAAAATTGGTTTAAAGGTTTTTGGATGCACAAGTGGTGATCATACTTAGTGCAAAATGAAGGCTAGCAAAAGATTGAGAAGAGATCGACCAAGAAACGGATAATCTCATAAGCGAGCATTAAGCATAATTAACACCGAATAATGCACCACAAGTAGGATATAATTTCATTGCATAATTACTGACTTCCGTGCTTTCATAGGGAATCACAAACCTTAACACCAATATTCTTACTAAAGCATAATTACTCATCAACATGACTCACATATCACATCATCATATCTCAAAACTATTACTGAGAATCAAGTTTATTTTGTCCAGTGATCTTCATGAAAGTTTTTATTGTATCCTTCTTGGATATCTATCACTTTGGAACTAATTTTCATGTGTTGCTTTCGAAAAGCTCAAACAAATATAAGTGAAGATCATGAGCATAATATTTCTTTCCCTCAAATTAATTTAAGTGAAGCAAGAGAGAATTTCTTGAAAATTTCACTAAAATATAAGTGAAGCAAGAGAGCATTTCTTAAAAAATACTAAAGCACGCCGTGCTCAAAGAGATATAAGTGAAGCACTAGAGCAAGTCCATAGCTCATAAAAAAATTAAGTGAAGCATAGAGAGCAATTCTAACAAGTCATGAAATAATTTTGGCTCTCTCAGATAGGTGTGTCCAGCAAGGAATCAAGACTTAAAACACAAAATAAAACAAGCAAAGACTCGTATCATACAAGACGCTCCAAGCAAAACACATACTATGTGACGAATAAAAATATAGCTTTGAGTAAAATACCGATGGTCGTTAGAAGAAAGAGGGGATGCCACTCGGGGCATCCCCAAGCTTAGTTTCTTGCTCTCTTTTGGATAATAGGTTGGGATGCCGGGGCATCCCCAAGCTTAGGCTCTTCTTACTCCTTATTGCTTCATCCATCGTATGATAACCCAAAACTTGAAACTTCAATCACACAAAACTCAACAAAACCTTCGTGAGATCCGTTACTAAAAGGAAACAGATCACTACTATAACTGTTGTAGTAAACCAATTCATATTTTGTTTTTGCATTATATCTATTGTATTCCAACTTTTATATGGCAAAAAATTATCAAATAAAACCATAGATCCATCAAAACAAGCACACAACGCAAAAAAAACAGAATCTGTCAAAACAGAACAGTTTGTAGCAATCTGACTATTTCGAATACTTCTGAAACTCAAAAAATTCTGAAAAATTAGGAAGACCTAAGAAATTTGTATATTTATCTACTTCAGAATGAATGGGTATTTTGTCACTCTGTGGTTAAAAATGAGACTTATTTTCGTGAGCGCCATAGTTTCTGTTTTTTCAGCAAGATCAAACAACTATCACCGAAGAAGATCCTAACGGCTTTACTTGGCACAAACACTAATTAAAACACAAAAACATAATAATAAAAGTAGCATAATTGTGCTAACACTCAAGAACAGAAAGCAAAAATAAAAAATAAATTTTATTCATTGGGTTGCTTCCCAACAAGCGCTATCATTTTACGCCCCTAGCTAGGCATAAGATTTCAATGATTCTCACGCGAAAGATAGTAATTGAAACATGAAGATAGCATCATGTAGCATGTGAAATCACATTTAAGTCTAACATACTTCCTATGAATAGGAATTTTATAAGCAAACAAATTATCAAAATAAGCAAAGACTAGCATATGCAAGGAAGAAGAATAAAACATAGACAATATCAACATGAAGAGAGGTAATTTAGTAGCATGAAAATTTCTACAACCATATTTCCCTATCGCATAATAATTATATGTGGGATCATATTCAAATTCAAGAATATAGCTATCACATAACATATTCTCTATATGGTCCACATGCATGCAACGTTGACACTCTTCCAAAATAGTGGGATTATCATCAAATAAAGTCATGACCTCTTCAAGCCCACTTTTAATATCATCGCCAGCATATTCATCATGAGGTTTAAATAAAATTTCAAGATCATAAGAATCATTATCACCCCAATCACGATCATTGCAATAAGTAGTGGTCATAGCAAAACAAGCATCCCCAAGCTTGGGGTTTTGCATATTATTAGCATGCTTGACATTAATAGAATTTGCAATAACATCATTGCAATCATGCTCTTCATCTAAGGAGCTATCATGAATCACTTTATAAATTCCTTCTTTTAACACTTCATCACAATTTTCAGATTCATGAATCTCAAGCAAAACTTCATAAAGGTAATCTAGTGAACTCAATTCACTAGCAGTGAGTTCATCATAATTGGATCTCTTGAAAAGATTAGAAAGTGGATGAGGATCCATATCAATTGATTTTTAGCAAGCGAAGATGCAAGCAAATAGAAGACACATGGCAACATAAGCAAACATGAGATCTTACGAGAACATGGCGAACAAAAAAGAGGGCAAATAAAAATGGAAGTTTTTGTGAAGTGGGGGAGAGGAAAATGAGAGGCAAATGGCAAATAATGTAAATTTCGAGGAGATGAGATTTGTGATTAGGAACCTGGTAGATGTAGATGATCCTCCCCGGCAACGACGCCAGAAATTCCTTTTGATGCGGCTTGAAGCTACGTCGGTATTTCCCGAAAGAGGAAGGGATGATGCAGCACAACGGCGGTAGGTATTTCCCTCAGATATGAAAACATCACCTGCATACAAATAACAACTACTTGTAACCCAATGTGTAAAATGGGTTGTCAATCCCTTTTGGGTAGCGGCGCCAGAAATTGGCAAACAGACGTGAGATAGGTGTAAATATTGATAGATCGAACGCCAAATAAAATAAATTGCAGTAAGGTATTTTTGTTTTTATTTATTTAATAGATCTGAAAATAAAAGGTAAATAAAAGTAGATCGCGAAGGCACATAATATGAGAAAGAGACCTGGGGGCCGTAGGTTTCACTAGTGGCTTCTCTCGAGAAAAATAGCAAACGGTTGGTAAACAAATTACTGTTGGGAAATTGATAGAACTTCAAATAATCATAACTATATCCAGGCAATGATCATTATATAGGCATCACGTCCGAGATTAGTAGACCGACTCCTGTCTGCATCTACTACTATTACTCCACACATCGACCACTAACCAACATGCATCTAGTTTATTAAGTTCATGAAGAAACGGAGTAATGCAATAAGAACGATGGCATGTGATGACCCACAAGTATAGCGGATCAATTTTAGCTCTTTTCGATAAGTAAGAGTGTCAAACCCAATGAGGAGCAGAAGGAAATGACAAGTGGTTTTCAGCAAGGTAATGTCTGCAAGTGCTGAAATTATAAGTAGTAGAGTAGTTTGATAGCAAGATAATTTGTAATGAGCAAGTAAATATAGTAGTAACAAAAGTGCAGCAAGTAGCCCAATCCTTTTGAGGCAAAGAACAGGCCAAAACGGTCTCTTATGATAAGCAAAGCGTTCTTGAGGGTACACGGGATTCTCATCTAGTCACTTTCATCATGTTGGCTTAATTCGTGTTCGGTACTTTGATAATTTGATATGTGGGTGGACCGGTGCTTAGGTGCTGGTATTACTTGAACAAACCTCCTACTTATGATTAACCCTCCCTCAAGCATCCGCAACTACGAGAAAAATTATTAAGAATAAATTCTAACCATAGCATTAAAATTTTGGATCCAATCAGTCCCTTACGGAATAGCGCATAAACTGGGGTTTAAGCTTCTGTCACTCTTGCAACCCATCATCTAATTTCTACTCCACAATGCATTCCCTTAGGCCCAAATATGGTGAAGTGTCATGTATTCGACCTTCACATGACACCATTAAGGGAATCACAACATACATATTATCAAAGTATCGAACACATATCAAGTTCACATGATTACTTGCAACATGATTTCTCTCGTGACCTCAAGAACAAAAGTAACTACTCACAAATTATAATCATGCTCAAGATCAGAGGGGTATTAAATAGCATATTGGGTCTGAACATATAATCTTCCACGAAATAAACCATATAGTAATCAACTACAAGATGTAATCAACACTACTAGTCACCCACAAGCACCTATCTATAGTTCCGGTAACAAGATTGATCACAAGAGATTAACTAGGGTTTGAGATGAGATGGTGCTATTGAAGATGTTGATGAATATTGCCCTCCCCAAGATGGGAGAGTTGTTGGTGATGATGATGATGATGATGATGACGATGATTTCCCCCTCCGGGAGGGAAGTTCCCCCGGTGGAATCGCTCCGCCGGAGGGCAAAAGTGCTCCTGCCCAAGTTCCGCCTCGAGACGGCGGCGCTCCGTCCTGAAAGTCATCCTCTTATTTTTCTTCTAGGTCAAAATGACTTATATACTAGAAGATGGGCATCGGAGGTGGGCATGGGTGAGCACAACCCACCAGGGCATGCTTGGGCTCCCTGGCGCGCCCATGTGGGTTGTGCCCACCTGGTTAGCTCCCTATAGTAGTTATTTGCTCCAATATTCCTCAAATAATCCATAAAAAATCTCCATGAAGTTTCAGCTTGTTTGGAGTTGTGCATAATAGGTGGCGCGACGTAGCATTTCCAGGTCCAGATTTCCAACTGCCGGAATTCTCCCTCTTTGTGTATACCTTGCATATTATGAGAGAGAGGCATTAGAATTACTCCAAAAAGCATTATTATGGATAAAAACATTATAAATAACAGTAAGAAAACATGATGCAAAATGGACGTATCAACATGATGTAGACAAGATCAATCTATCACTGATGCACGTCGGTCCTAAACAAACGGTTTAAAACCCGTTTTCGCAAGGCATTTGGAACTGTCGCCAAGTGAGTGTGGGCGATAGGGGGGTCCTTCCCACATGACCCAGAAACCGTCGATGATAGGTGCCCTATAGTACTCCTAGTCGTTTCTGCTCGCATTGCCATCGCAGTCGGTATTCTGTGGTGCTACGTTTATGATGCGTGGCCCATCACAAACGGTTCACTATTATAGAACGTGTATGATGCGCGGCCCATCACAAACGGTTCACCGTTAAGAAGATTAGCTAATTGTCATATGAGTGTCGGACAAGATTACGAAACATCGGACCGTCGTAACATCGTCGTACACGACAACTATCACACACGCTATTCTGTGGTGCAACGTTTACGATGCATACTTCATCAGAAACAGTTCATGGTTGCGAATCGTGTACGATAAGGCAACTAACACAAACGTTTAGTTTGCCTGCACCATTTGTGATATTGTCTGACATTGCACACGCTTTGCAAACGGCAACTGTGTGCATGCTTGCACATGTTTCCTCTCTGTGAACCGTCTCCGATTATGGTGCATATCGCAAATGTTTCTGTTTTACCAATCGTGTGTGCCGTAACAACCTGGAGAGCATAATTTCACCGTACTTTAGTTTTTGATTTTCCAAATTGTACCGGATTTGGATTTGAATTTGAATGTATGCTACAACTTTATTCATATCCATCAGGTTCAAACAACCAATGCATTATTTGATTCATAGGTACATATGTTCAAGAATTACATAAGAACCAAATAAAGAATGATGAACCAAAGTTGTATACTTTTACTATTAAAGACGGTAAAGAAAGAGGCGAAATATATTCTGGTTGCTGAACAAGGTGAAGCGGAATGCCCATATTGTGCCCTCCTCCATGCAGAAGGCACGCACGACTCTAGTCCAACCCCTTGTGATGGCCGACCGCCCATCCCTGACGGTCTTCATGAAAACATCTAGATAATCATCGTGTTCTGGTAGAAATACTTTAACCTTTGCATGCCCACCAATCATGTAGTTTGAGAGGTAATCTTGAGTAAACTGCTTTGGCAACCACTGCAAAGGAAAAAGATTCAGACATTGTCATCTAACACAACTCATTATGGGCAGTAAAAAGAAGGCTGCAGAGTTCTTACTTTCCATCCTGCAGTTCGCTGTTGTCTTGGATAAAGTGTAAAAAAATAGTTTAATTGCCATCTTTGGACCCATTTTACTAACAATCTTTATCAGCTTCCTCACTTGATGATGGTTCATCGATATCTCATTGCCCCATACGCAGAAAGAGTCAAAACGCGGATCTTTACCAATGACATATGTACCTAAAAGCACCAAGTTAATATTAGTACACCACTCTTTTATTATATGTCTATATACATCTGTCTGTGGTAGTCCATTTGAAATCTCTAAAAAAGACAAATATTTAGGAATAGAGGGAGTACCTTATAACATCCAATATACTCACATATTAGACGAATTAACATCTTATATTATGGGATGGAAGGAGTTTAGTTCATTCTTACAAATTATCTGCTGCTGTATCCACGGGTTACTGTTAGTTTGAGCTAGTTCGGGCTCAAATAGCCCTAAAGTATATCTAAACAAGAGGGCTAGTTTGAGCTAGTTGCATCTATAACCCACCCAAAAAAACTAGTATCCAACCCAAGAGATGCTAATTGGAGGTCGTTCTCCTAGTGCATTTATTGCCAATCTAACCCTGCCATCCAAACAACTCTTTGGATGGAGTTAGTTCAGGGTTAGTAATGAGCTAGAAACTAACTCTAACCTCTAGCTAAGTTGAATATCCAAACATGGTTGTGTTGTTGTTGTTGTTGCTGCTGCTGCTCTTCTATGTATATCTAGACATCATTAGAACATTAATGTAACACTCTTCCTTGTTGCTATGTAGCCTAGGATTGCATATGTAGACATTAAGTACAGTGCATGTTGCTATGTAGCCTCAGATATATTACATATGGCCCTAGTTAACCTAAGGAAAAATGGGTTGCAGATATATTATGTTAAAATTCCAATTCACCAATTAGTCCCTTATCAGCCGCCGACCTATATGGTACCAGCTACCGATATCCTGAACAGTGAGCAGATATAAGCCATGGGATGAAACTAACCTCGATGGAAAACAACAATCGTTCCCAAAATTGTCCTGTGTAGGTACATCAAGAAGCATGTTAAGCACAACAGGCTAAACATCAACCAAAATTACACATGGCAGACAAAATAATCTCCAAAAGATAGCTTTAGTGTGCAGGTTTAAGCACTCTAGTAAAGCAAAACAAGTGGAAAGGTGTGCTAACTGCAACAGGCCAAACATTTAACAACAAGCAAACATGGTCATTCAAACTGGTATTGTGCCGATCTAAGTACACTGGTTATGGTTAAATAAAAATGGAAAGGTGTGTTATCTACAAGATGCAGCGACCAAATGTAGTGATTCATAGTGGTATTGTTGAAACTGGTACTGATGAAATTGAACTGCACAGTTCATACTTGCACATATAGAACATCACGTTGTGAATAACTAGAATAAACAAGGCATACTACGAACAACCAAAGATAGCATTTTAAACTGAACATATGCTAACTACAAACAACCGAACAATCAAAAAACTTTAAAAGAGTCATATGCTAGCTATAACAGGCTTAACAACAAGCAAATATATGCATTCCTATTGGTATGTTCAAAACTGGATTGATGAAATGTACTGCATAGTAAATAATTGCACATATAGAGCATCACATTGTGAACAATTGAAACAAACAAGGCATACTGCAAACAACCAGATAAAGGAATTAAAATTGGACATATTCTCACTACACTACAAAAGGGACTTGAGAAAACAAATCATGGGTTTCCCCCTGTGAAGAGGCACGGCAAAACAAATCATGGGTTTCCTCACTTGTCACGGATGGGCTCGTTCCCGTGGGAAGAGCATGGACCCTGGATGTGCTCCATGTTGTCACAGATGGGCTCCTTCCCCTTGGAAGATCATGGTTGTAGGGTGCCCTCCCTGATGTTGTAGACGGGTGCTTGTAACGCCCCAAGACCGGCGCTTAAGATGCCTTCCTTGTATTCCGGGTTTCATCGTGTGTTTTGTTTTGTTCGTTGCATTCATCTTTGCATCTTGTGCATTGCATCATGTTAACTTGCACCCCCTTTTAAAAACTCTACCAATTAAATTGTATGGATCTTTGATCCATTTAAATCGAGGGATATTCACCATGGTGATTTCTCTTTAAAACATATTCTCCCAATATTTTAGGGAGCTAGTATTAAATATTCCATTGAAGTGGAATCAACCATAACACACCTGCAGTTTAAGTTCCATGCTTTTTCTATCTCAATTCCTTGCCTCAAACTTTGCCAACAATTCTTATCTCTTTTTTTGAGGCTCCTCTTAAAGTCTCAATATTTTCGGGCACTTCAAAAACCTAGTCCCAATTCAAAATCATTTGAATTGTATTCAAATGAATTTGAATTTAATCTTTCGACCATGCCCACTCCTATTTTTCATGGACCGTGCGCATTTTGTGAGTTCGGAAAATAATCCCATGCCCAATCTCTCTAACCTTTTCTTCACTCCTTTTCTTTCTTTGTTTTTTCCTGCTTTGGTAAATAAGTGAGAGGGAAAGAGAGCCTAACCGGCCTCTTGGGCCTGACCCAGCCTTGCAGCCCTGCTCTCCTCAGCCCACCAAGGCCCATCTAGCGCCGTCCCACCTAACCCCTCCCACCCTAGCCCAATCCAACCCCCCTCTCGCTCCCCTGCTCGATCCCTCCAGCGCCGCCAGGAGCTCGATCCCCTCTCCCTCCTGTGAGCACATCTATCCATCGATCTCATCTCACTCCAGCGCCACCACTCCTCTTCCCGATCCCCACGCCCACGCTCCTCTCTCCTCTTGCACGGGCGCATGCAGGTCCAGGAGCCTGAGCGCTCGCCCGATCCATGGACTCTCCCTTCCTCTCGCTGTCGCCTCGTCTCGCAGGTCCACTGTCGTCGTTTTTGATAGGAGCAACAGCCCCCATGGCCGCCAGCCCCTGTAGTGCCAGGCCGGCCCGCCGCCGCCATCGTGAGCCTGCGTCCCCGCCGGCTACCGTCGCCCTGCCTCTCCTTCTGCCTCTCCGCGTCGCCCTCAACCCGCCTCGACATCGCCGCCAACAGCAGCAGCAACTGCTGCACCCTCTCGTCATCGAAACCTTTCGTCCCGCGCTCCTGCCGTCTTGCCGGACGGGGAGAAGCTGCCTCGTCTCCGGCGAAAACAAGTCATTCCCGACCTCCTCTCGCCAGATCCAGCGATGCCGTGGCCTCACCTCTCCGTCGAGCAGGCGGAGGAGGCGCGTCAGCCTCGATCCCCTGCCTCCTCTGCTTCGTGGTCGCATTGACTGCTACCTCTTGAGCACTGCGCTGAATTTCCTTGAAGGGGAAAGGATGATGCAGCAAAGTAGCGTAAGTATTTCCCTCGGTTTTTGAGAACCATGGTATCAATCCAGTAGGAGGCTGTGCGCGAGTCCCTTGTACCTGCACAAAACAAATAACTCATCGCAACCAACACGATAAGGGGTTGTCAATCCCTTCCTGGTCACTTGCGAGAGTGAGATCTGATAGATATGATAAGATAATATTTTTGGTATTTTTGTGATAAAGATGCAAAGTAAAATAAAAGCAAAGTGAAAAAGTAAAGGAAATAACTAAGTATTGAAAGATTAATATGATGAAGACAGACCCGGGGGCCATAGGTTTCACTAGTGGCTTCTCTCAAGAGCATAAGTATTTTACGGTGGGTGAAAAAATTACTGTTGAGCAATTGATAGAATTGAGCATAGTTATGAGAATATCTAGGTATGATCATGTATATAGGCATCACGTCCGAGACAAGTAGACCGACTCCTGCCTGCATCTACTACTATTACTCCACTCATCGACCGCTATCCAGCATGCATCTAGACTATTAAGTTCATGAAAACAGAGTAACGCCTTAAGCAAGATGACATGATGTACAGGGATAAATTCATGCAATATGATAAAAAAACCATCTTGTTATCCTCGATGGCAACAATAAAATACGTGCCTTGCTGCCCCTACTGTCATTGGGAAAGGACACCGCAATATTGAACCCAAAGCTAAGCACTTCTCCCATTGCAAGAAAGATCAATCTAGTAGGCCAAACCAAACTGATAATTCGAAGAGACTTGCAAAGATAACCAATCATACATAAAAGAATTCAGAGAAGATTCAAATATTGTTCATAGATAATCTTGATCATAAACCCACAATTCATCGGGCTCAACAAACACACCGCAAAAAGAAAATTACATCGAATAGATCTCCCCAAGAGAGGGGAGAACATTGTATTGAGATCCAAAAAAAGAGAAGAAGCCATCTAGCTAATAACTATGGACCCGAAGGTCTGACGTAAACTACTCACACTTCATCGTAGAGGCTATGGTGTTGATGTAGAAGCCCTCCATGATGGATGCACCCTCCGGCGGAGGTCCGGAACAGGCCCCACATGGATACAGAAAGTTGCGGCGGTGGAATTAGGTTTTTGCCTCAGTATCTGACCGTTTTGGGGTACGTAGGTATATATAGGAGGAAGGAGTACGTCGGTGGAGCAACAGGGGGGCCACGAGGATGGAGGGCGCGCCGGGGGGGGGGGTAGGCGTGCCCCCCTACCTCGTGGCTTCCTCCTTTATTTGTTGACGTAGGGTCCAAGTCTCCTGGATCTTGTTTGGTGAGAGAATCACGTTCCCGAAGGTTTCATTCCGTTTGGACTCCGTTTGATATTCCTTTTCTTCGAAACCCTAAAATAGGGGGAAAAACAATTCTGGGCTGGGCCTCCGGTTAATTTGTTAGTCCCAAAAATAATATAAAAGTGGATAATAAAGCCCAATAATGTCCAAAACAGTAGATTATATAGTATGGAGCAATCAAAAATTATAGATACGTTGGAGACGTATCAAGCATCCCCAAGCTTAATTCCTGCTCGTCCTTGAGTAGGTAAATGATAAAAACAGAATTTTTGATGCGGAGTGCTACTTGGCATAATTTTAATGTAATTCTTCTAAATTGTGGTATGAATATTCAGATCCGAAAAATTCAAGATAAAAGTTCATATTGACATAAAAATAATAATACTTCAAGCATACTAACTAAGCAATTATGTCTTCTCAAAATAACATGGCTAAAGAAAGTTCATCCCTACAAAATCATTGTCGCGACCCGACCCAAATGGATCAAGTGCTCTGTGCTCAGGTGTCATCCCTGGATCAGTAATGCTGACACCACACAGTACATCGAAGGATTTATAGCAGAGTGGCAATCACACACTTATTACATCATTGTCTCAAAGAGAACTTATTACAATAAATATGGCTTAAGGCCATCTAATAACGATAACAGTGGAAGATTCGGAAGAATAAATGGGTCCGTCAACTCCAACGGCATCACTGAGTATAGAACCACGACCTAAAAGCACCTTACTCGTCGTCTGAAAAGTCTGCAACATGAGAAGTTGCAGCCCAAAAACGGGTCAGCACATGGAATATGCTGGCAATGTAACACATAGAGAGGAATGAAATGAAACAGCTATACTATATGCATATATGGCTGGTGGAAGGCTCTATGGTTACAGTTTTTGCGTAAAGCCAGTTTTTCCCTACTGCAAAGGAATAAATTTATTTAACTATCATGGTGGTTGTGAAACATTGAGAATGGTTGACAGCATTCTCAATCCCAATTAAATAATTAAAACCCAGCAACATTAATTAGAAGTAACATGATGAGATTCACATGATATTCAAGTACTAGATACTCAAGTTGTCCATAACCGGGGACACGGCTAATCATGATTTGTTTGTACACTCTGCAGAGGTTTGCGCACTTTTCCCCACAAGACTCGATCGCCTCCGTTGGATTTCTCGCACTACATGGTGTTTGAGAAACGGATGACCGAGACATAGTCGTTCAGAAGCGCTAGCACCTTACGATCGGGTAGACCGGTACACCTACATCCCCTACATCTGCTAGTCTACCACTGTAAGAGTTCGCACGACTTAGTCAACTATGCCAGAGCCCATAATGGCTTGTGGCTGCACACGGAAGTTTCTAGCATGAAAGATCTTATGATCCCTTTGTGCCTGGGTGGCGGTCCAAAATAAAACAGGCAAGTCCTGATAGACATCAGGTGCCTCAATCCACCCAGATGTGTGTTTAAGTTGCCACCTTAGATAAACCATTAAAATTATCAACTCACATCTGTCATGAATATCACTCACCCAATCCACGTCTACTAGCATAGCATGGCATAATAAGCAAACATAGAAGTAACTCCCAAAGGTTTCATAGTAATACAGGTGATAGGTACTACCTCATCTATTTCCCATCCCACAATTTAATTAGATCCTAATCATGCAATGTGAGAGGATTGATCTAATGCAATAAAACATGGGTGGTAGAAAAGGTATGATCAAAGTGTTACTTGCCTTGCTGATGATCCGCGAGTCCTAGGGTTTCGAAGTAACAAGCGGCGCAATCCGGGTGATCTATCGCAGACAAACAACAAGCACACAATAAGTACTCATATAATGCACAGGTAAAACTCGAACAAGAGAACGAACCAGAAAGTTCAACTTAAGAACTCCGGTTGCAAAGAAAGAACGAACCGAACAAAGAAACGGAAAACAAACGGCGGAAGAAAACAACTTGGTTCTAGCAAGTTGAAACTAGGTCAAATTTTACCGTAGCAAAAACTTGTTTAAGTTGATTAGACGGAACGGCGGTTTCGAAACGAAACTCCAGGCGCTTGAATCACCTGATTCTGATAAACGAGCGGGAAGAAAGACTAGAACGAAGATCGGATCTGAGATCACGGTCGCGGAATAAATCCGACGAAAAGAAAGAGACGAACGGTTAAACGAACGGACGTTCAGTAACCAAGAATAATCGGTGATCACGTTCGTTGAGACGAACGGTCCGAAAGAAGAACGAAAACCGATCTAGGGTTTCGGAGAAGAAAACCGAAACGAAAAACCGATCTGGAAAACGAATCAGAAGAGAAGAAAAGAATTGGAACGATTAGAAGAAAACGATCCGAGGAAAAGAGACGCGGGGCAACCTCCGGTGGCGTGGCGTAGGGCGGCGGCGGCGCTAGGGCACAAGGCGACGGCGCGGGTGTGGGGTGGCGTGGTAGCGGTGTAGGGCGCGGGGTGGGGTGCGGTGGAGGGCTTGGGGCTTGGGGGCTTGGGGTTTGATTTGATGGGTTTAGAGGGGGGTGTTGGGGTATTTATATTGGGGAGGGGAGGGGGTTTCTTGGGGTAGGGGACAAGAAATAGAGTAGGAATAGGAAAGAAAAAGAGGAAACGGAGTAGGACTAAAGTCCTACTAGTACTCCAAAAGGGCGGCGGCGGCGGCCTCCTGGCGCCTGGCGCGCACGGCGCGGGCGATGGCCTGGCCGGCCGGCTGCTGGCTGGGCCTTGGCCCAGGGCGCTGCAAGATTTCCTTTTTTTAAACGGTTTCGCGCGTAGAAAAACACAGAAAAGAAAATCTAAACGGGCTCCAAAAATTCTAAAGTAAATTTTCGCCGACTCCTAAAAATGAGTCGAACAAAATGAACTTTACTCCGGACCTAAAATGCAATTTTTGAAAACGTGCATTTTTCCTTATCCAAATAAATTGCAAAATAAACACCGGAAAACAAAAATTGATTTATTTATTAAATCTTCATTTTTCCTAAATTTGGGAAAGTCATATTATTCCCTCTCTCATATATTTTGACACCGGAAAAATAATTGAAGATAAAATAAATAAATCAAATGATCCTCTTTTCAAAATTTGAGAGAACTCAAATATGAAAATAACAAAATCTCCGACTCTCTCCGTGGGTCCTTGAGTTGCGTGAAATTTCTAGGATCAACCAAAATGCAAGAAAATATGCTATGCATGATGATCTAGTGTATAACATTCCAAATTGAAAATTTGGGATGTTACAAACCTACCCCCCTTAAGATGAATCTCGCCCTCGAGATTCGGGTTGGCTAGAAAATAGGTGAGGGTGGTCCTTGAGCAAATCTTCTTCTCTCTCCCCGGTGGCTTCATCCTTTGAGTGATGGTTCCACTGAACTTTGCAAAACTTGATAACCTTGCTGTGAGTAACTCTGCTGGCATAATCGAGAATCTTGACTGGTTTCTCCTCATACGTTAAGTCATCCTTCAACTGAATCGCTTCGAGTGGCACGGTATCTCTTAGCGGTACCTCCGCCATCTCAGCATGACATTTCTTCAGCTGAGAAACATGGAATACATCATGAACTCCTGACAGTCCCTCTGGTAATTCCAACTTATAAGCGACTTCTCCGATACGTTGCAAGATCTTGTACGGTCCAACGAAACGCGGTGCTAACTTTCCCTTAACTACAAAGCACTTAACTCCTCGAAGTGGGGATACTCGAAGATAAACTCTGTCTCCAGTTTCGTAAACTGTCTCCTTGCGTTTAGAATCTGCGTAGCTCTTCTGCCTGGACTGGGCTACCTTGAGCCTATCGCGAATCAACTTAACTTTCCGTTCAGACTCCTTAATCAAATCTGGTCCAAAGAATTGACGGTCTCCAACTTCGTCCCATGACAACGGTGTCCTGCACCTCCTTCCGTATAAAGCGTCGAAAGGTGCCATCTTCAAACTGGTTTGGTAACTATTGTTGTAGGAAAACTCCGCATACGGCAAGTTATCGTCCCCGCTAGATCCATAATCTAGTGCACAAGCTCTCAATATATCTTCCAAAATCTAATTGACTCTCTCGGTCTGTCCATCTGTCTGCGGATGAAAAGCTGTGCTGAACTCTAGTCTGGTTCCCAAAGTTTCATGCAACTGATTCCAAAACTTTGAGGTAAATTGGGTTCCTCTATCTGATACGATACTCCTCGGAACTCCATGCAAACAAATGATCCTAGTCATGTATATCTTCGCCAACTTAGCACTGGTGTAAGTGGTCTTAACTGGAATAAAATGTGCTACCTTCGTCAAACGATCAACTACTACCCATATCGAATCGTAGCCTGCCTTTGTCCTGGGTAGTCCCGTGATAAAATCCATGCCTATCTTATCCCACTTCCATTCGGGTATCGGCAATGGTTGTAACAATCCTGCTGGCTTCTGATGCTCTGCCTTTACTTTCTGACATACGTCACAAACTGCTACATGTGCTGCAATATCCTTCTTCATTCCGGTCCACCAGAATGTTTCCTTTAAATCCAAATACATCTTGGTATTCCCTGGGTGAATTGAATACGGTGAATCATGTGCCTCTTGCAAAAACAACTTCCTGATCTCCGGGTCATTTGGCACATAAACACGGTCTTCAAACCATAGGGTGTCGTTCTCATCCTCACGAAATCCCTTTGCTTTTCCTTCGCTCAATTTCTCTTTTATAGCAGCAATCTCCTTGTCGGATTTCTGAGCTTCTCTGATCTTATCCATCAATGTTGACTGAATCTCCAATGTTGCTACATAGCCTCTCGGAACTATTTCCAAACATAGCTCACGAAGGTTTTCTGCTAACTCCTTGGGTATTTTCCCCGTAACTAGGGTGTTGACATGGCTCTTATGGCTCAATGCGTCAGCTACCACATTAGCTTTTCCGGGATGGTAATGCAATCTCATGTCATAATCCTTTATGAGCTCCAACCATCTCCTTTGTCTGAGGTTCAACTCCTTGTGCGTGAAAATGTACTTCAAACTCTTATGATCCGTGTACACCTCACAATGATTTCCAATGAGGAAATGTCTCCACGTCTTCAATGCATGCACTACGGCTGCTAACTCCAAATCATGCGTGGCATAATTCAACTCGTGAGGCTCCAGTTGTCGTGAAGCATACGAAACAACTCTTCCTTCCCGCATAAGCACTGCTCCAAGTCCTCGGCGTGAAGCGTCGCAGTACACCTCATAATCCTTGGTCTGATCTGGCAAAATCAATACTGGTGAGGTAACCAAACATTTCTTCAATTCCTGGAAACTAGCCTCATACTCCTCAGTCCATTTGAACTTAGTATCCTTCTTCAACAATTCAGTCATAGGCTTTGCAATCTTTGAGAAATTCTCAATGAATCTCCGGTAGTATCCTGCGAGTCCAAGAAAACTCCGGATCTCTCCAACTGTCGTTGGTGCTTCCCATTCGGTTACTGTCTCAACCTTAGTGGGGTCAACTGCTATACCTTCTCCGGATATAACAAGTCCGAGGAATCCAACTTCCTTCAACCAAAACTCACATTTGCTGAATTTGGCATATAACTGATGTTCCCTTAGTTTCTCCAAAACCAAACGCAAATGTTCCTTATGCTCCTCTTCATTCTTTGAATAAACCAGAATGTCATCAATGAACACTATGACGAACTTATCCAAAAACTCCATAAACACTTTGTTCATCAGGTTCATAAAATAGGCAGGTGCGTTAGTCAATCCAAATGACATAACGGTATACTCATACAGTCCATATCTCGTGGTGAATGCTGTCTTAGGTATGTCCTGCTCTCGAATCTTCAATTGATGGTACCCTGATCACAAATCGATCTTGGAAAACACTTTAGCTCCTTGCAACCGATCAAACAGATCGTTGATCATTGGCAGTGGGTATTTGTTCTTGATGGTTACTTCATTCAATCCTCGATAATCTACAACCATCCTTAATGATACATCCTTCTTTTCCACTAGAAGTACGGGTGATCCCCAAGGCGAAGAACTTGGGCGAATGTAACCTTTATCCAATAACTCCTTAATCTGATTCTTAATTTCCACAAAATCCTTTGCTGTCATCCGGTACGGTCGCTTCGATATTGGGCCTGTACCTGGCAATAACTCAATCAAAAACTCAATGTCTCTGTCCGGTGGCATGCCTGGTAATTCCTCAGGAAATACATCAGGAAAATCCTTTACCACTGGTACTTCCTCCTGCACAACTCCTGATAAGGAATTTACTTGTGTCCTGTTTGGCACATGCCGGGATACATACTTGATCCTTCTTCCTTCTGGTGTGGTAAGCCAAATTGTCTTACTGGCGCAATCGATGTTTTCTCCATACATCGACAGCCAATCCATACCAAGAATCACATCCAGACCTTGGGATTCTAGAATAATTAAATCCGTTGGGAAAACATGCCTTCCTATACCTAATGGCACTTGGAAACATCCTTGTCTGGCCATGTACTCTGCTCCTGGTGAGCTTACTAGCATAGGTGTTTTAACAATCCTAGTGGGCAGGCTATACTTTTCCACAAATCCCCTTGATATGTATGAATGCGATGCACCAGTATCAAAAAGAACGAGTGCAGTAAATGACTTAACCAAAAACTTACCTATTACTGCATCGGGATGATCTTCAATCTCCTCCACATTAACGTGGTTCACCTGTCCCCTATTGAAAGGGTTCGGCTTCTTCCCAGAGCTTCCATTGCCATTTCCATTCTGGCCTTTAGGACATTCATTTGCATAATGCCCTGGCTTCGAACACTTATAGCAAGTGACGTGGCTCAGGTCCTTCTTGGCTGGGGTGGATGGGGTGGTACGGTTCTGGCCATTGCTTCCTCCATTCCCATTACCATTCTTGTGGCCGTTATGGTTGTGCGAGCTACCTCCTCCATGGGTGTGCTGAAACTAAAATCCCGGTTTAGGGGCAAAACGGGGCTTTTGCTGGGCTCCAGAGTTATACTTCCCTTGTCCATACTTCCTCTTACGATTTCAATCTGCTGTTGCTTCCCTTCAATCATGATGGCATGATCTACCAACTCCTGGTAGTTGTTGAAACTCGCTACCATCAACTGCATGCTTAGTTCATCATTCAATCCTTCCAGAAACTTCTCCTGCTTAGCTGCATCCGTAGCAACGTCATCTGGGGCATAACGTGCTAACTTGCTGAAATCGTCAACGTACTGGCCAACTGTCCTTCCTCCTTGGTGTAAGTTGCGAAACTCACGTTTCTTTATGGTCATAGCTCCTGCTGAAACTGGTCCCATGTGACAGTGTCGACTGGGTAAGTGGCTGTGAAATTCTCCCACCATGCTGTCGCGGGTCCGTCAAGCTGGTGAGCGGCAAACCTTACTTTCTCACCATCCGTGCATCCTGCAGTGGTCAACTCCCTTCCTATCTTGCGGAGCCAATTGTCTGCTACTATCGGCTCGGTGCTATTGGAAAACACCGGCGGATTCAGCCTAAGGAAACGGGCTAAGTGGTCAACAGGTGGTGGTGGTGGTGGGTTGTTGTTGTTGTTCTGTTGGTTCTGGACTAACATCTGCATCAATTGATTCTGTTGCTGGATCAACTGAGTGAGCTCCGGTGGGAATCCATTGTCACGTCTCGGAGGCATCTGAGGGTTTTAGAAAAGACGAGAATTGAGAATAGAGTGAGGTCTAAAGGGAAAACACTACCCCAATGCACATGAGCAATGCACACAATTCACTCCATTCAATCAAACAAGGGCTTACAATCGGTCTAAAACTATCGCAAAAGTGCTCGACTATAATGTTTACAGGGGGAATACTACTACTATCTGGTGGTCATCTAGAAATTTGAACCGGTGGAAGACTCCATGATATCTGCTCCGGCTTCGTCTTCAAAGTCGGGTTCACTTGGATCTGAATCGGTGTCGTCGATGATGATGTAGTTGTCCGGACATGCGACGTACTCGTCTTCCTCTTTGGATGCTAACTTCCTCTTGAGTTCTTCAATCTCCTGCTTAAGATCGCCATTGTGTCTCGCTAGAGCTACGATCTCGTCCATGTAGTCCTTGTGTGTAGACTTCAGTTCTCCTTATAGCTTAATGATCCTTGCCTTTGCATTCTTCAACTCTATCATATCATTGCACATCTGGTTCTCGTAGCGGCGAATGTGTTGGTTTAACTCCTGGATGAAAGATGCAATGGATCTATCCTTCTTGGTGCTGACTAACTCCCATTGTTCATCTCGGTGTCCGCAAATCTGGTAGATAGTGTCCTTGAGGTCTTCTTGGTAAACTTCTCCAATGCGTCCTATGGTGATATGGGCTGCCATGCTCTTTCCCAGACTCCAGGTTGGTGCATTGAAAACACTATCTATAGGCTTCGTGATTGGCGCGAATGTTCTTCCGGGAACGTGAGCTTGAATCTTCCAGCGCTCCTCTTCAAGCAGAGTGGCGTTGAAGGTTCCCGTGAAGCTTGGTAATCCAATGTTTAGGTACTTGGTGACTTCCTTCAGGTGAAATCCAAATGGTGTGCCTTCATCCGGTTGAGCGTACTTAATCTTCGCGTGCGTCATCCTAAAAGGGTAGAAAAGATGAGGAGTTAGAAAATGAGAAGAGAATGGTGGTCTATGGCTTTAACTTAGTGGTCATGTCCTACAGTCAGCGTGTGCTCTGATACGATCTCTGTCGCGACCCGACCCGAATGGATCAAGTGCTCTGTGCTCAGGTGTCATCCCTGGATCAGTAATGCTGACACCACACAGTACATCGAAGGATTTATAGCAGAGTGGCAATCACACACTTATTACATCGTTGTCTCAAAGAGAACTTATTACAATAAATATGGCTTAAGGCCATCTAATAACGATAACAGCGGAAGACTCGGAAGAATAAATGGGTCCGTCAACTCCAACGGCATCACTGAGTATAGAACCACGACCTAAAAGCACCTTACTCGTCGTTTGAAAAGTCTGCAACATGAGAAGTTGTAGCCCGAAAACGGGTCAGCACATGGAATATGCTGGCAATGTAACACATAGAGAGTAATGAAATGAAACAGCTATACTATATGCATATATGGCTGGTGGAGGGCTCTATGGTTACAGTTTTTGCGTAAAGCCAGTTTTTCCCTACTGCAAAGGAATAAATTTATTTAACTATCATGGTGGTTGTGAAACATTGAGAATGGTTGACAGCATTCTCAATCCCAATTAAATAATTAAAACCCAGCAACATTAATTAGAAGTAACATGATGAGATTCACATGATATTCAAGTACTAGATACTCAAGTTGTCCATAACCGGGGACACGACTAATCATGATTAGTTTGTACACTCTGGAGAGGTTTGCGCATTTTTCCCCACAAGACTCGATCGCCTCCGTTGGATTTCTCGCACTACATGGTGTTTGAGAAACGGATGACCGAGACATAGTCTTTCAGAAGCGCTAGCACCTTACGATCGGGTAGACCGGTACACCTACATCCCCTACATCTGCTAGTCTACCACTGTAAGAGTTCGCACGACTTAGTCAACTATGCCAGAGCCCATAATGGCTTGTGGCTGCACATGGAAGTTTCTAGCATGAAAGATCTTATGATCCCTTTGTGCCTGGGTGGCGGTCCAAAATAAAACAGGCAAGTCCTGATAGACATCAGGTGCCTCAATCCACCCAGATGTGTGTTTAAGTTGCCACCTTAGATAAACCATTAAAATTATCAACTCACATCTGTCATGGATATCACTCACCCAATCCACGTCTACTAGCATAGCATGGCATAATAAGCAAATGTAGAAGTAACTCCCAAAGGTTTCATAGTAATACAGGTGATAGGTACTACCTCATCTATTTCCCATCCCACAATTTAATTAGATCCTAATCATGCCATGTGAGAGGATTGATCTAATACAATAAAACATGGGTGGTAGAAAAGGTATGATCAAAGTGCTACTTGCCTTGCTGATGATCCGCGAGTCCTAGGGTTTCGAAGTAACAAGCGGCGCAATCCGGGTGATCTATTGCAGACAAACAATAAGCACATAATAAGTACTCATCTAATGCAGAGGTAAAACTCGAACAAGAGAACGAACCAGAAAGTTCAAGTTAAGAACTCCGGTTGCAAAGAAAGAACGAACCGAACAAAGAAACGGAAAACAAACGGCGGAAGAAAACAACTCAGTTCTAGCAAGTTGAAACTAGGTCAAATTTTACCGTAGCAAAAACTTGTTTAAGTTGATTAGACGGAACGGCGGTTTCGAAACGAAACTCCAGGCGCTTGAATCACCTGATTCCGATAAACAAGCGGGAAGAAAGACTAGAACGAAGATCGGATCTGAGATCACGATCACGGAATAAATCCGACGAAAAGAAAGAGACGAACGGTTAAACGAACGGATGTTCGTTAACCAAGAATAATTGGTGATCACGTTCCTTGAGACGAACGGTCCGAAAAAAGAACGAAAACCGATCTAGGGTTTCGGAGAAGAAAACCGAAACGAAAAACCGATCTAGAAAACGAATCAGAAGAGAAGAAAAGAATCGGAACGATTAGAAGAAAACGATCCGAGGAAAAGAGACGCGGGGCAACCTCCGGCGGCATGGCGTAGGGCGGCGGCGGCGCTAGGGCACAAGGCGGCGGCGCGGGTGTGGGGTGGTGTGGCGGCGGTGTAGGGCGCGGGGTGGGGTGCGGTGGAGGGCTTGGGGCTTGGAGGCTTGGGGTTTGATTTGATGGGTTTAGAGGGGGGTGTTGGGGTATTTATATTGGGGAGGGGAGGGGGTTTCTTGGGGTAGGGGACAAGAAATAGAGTAGGAATAGGAAAGAAAAAGAGGAAACGGAGTAGGACTAAAGTCCTACTAGGACTCCAAAAGTGCGGTGGCGGCGGCCTCCTGGCGCCTGGCGCGCACGGCGCGGGCGATGGCCTGGCCGGCCGGCTGCTGGCTGGGCCTTGGCCCAGGGCGCTGCAAGATTTCCTTTTTTAAACGGTTTCGCGCGCAGAAAAACACAGAAAATAAAATCTAAACGGGCTCCAAAAATTCTAAAGTAAATTTTCCCCGACTCCTAAAAATGAGTCGAACAAAATGAACTTTACTCCGGACCTAAAATGCAATTTTTGAAAACGCGCATTTTTCCCTATCCAAATAAATTGCAAAATAAACACCGGAAAACAAAAATTGATTTATTTATTAAATCTTCATTTTTCCTAAATTTGGGAAAGTCATATTATTCCCTCTCTCATATATTTTGACACCGGAAAAATAATTGAAGATAAAATAAATAAATCAAATGATCCTCTTTTCGAAATTTGAGAGAACTCAAATATGAAAATAACGAAATCTCCAACTCTCTCCGTGGGTCCTTGAGTTGCGTGAAATTTCTAGGATCAACCAAAATGCAAGAAAATATGCTATGCATGATGATCTAGTGTATAACATTCCAAATTGAAAATTTGGGATGTTACAATCATATAGTTTAGTCATGCTCCTTTTTCGTCACACAATAATGCTCTCATCATGCACAACCCCGATGACAAGCCAAGCAATTGTTTCATACTTTAGTAATCTCAAACCTATAAACTTACACGCAATATATGAGCGCGATCCATGGACATAGCACTATGGGTGGAATATAATATGATGATGGGGGTTATGTGGAGAAGAGAAAAAAGGAGAAAGTCTCACATCAACGAGGCTAATCAATGGGCTATGGAGATGCCCATCGATTGATGTTAATGCAAGGAGTAGGGATTGCCCTGCAACGGATGCACTAGAGCTATAAATGTATGAAAGCTCAACAAAAGAAACTAAGTGGGTGTGCATCCAACTTGCTTGCTCACGAAGACCTAGGGCACTTGAGGAGACCCATTGTTGGAATATACAAGCCAAGTTCTATAATGAAAATTCCCACTAGTATATGAAAGTGACAAAACAAAAGACTCTCTATCATGAAGATTATGGTGCTACTTTGAAGCACAAGTGTGGCAAAGGATAGTAGCATTGTCCCTACTCTCTCTTTGTCTCTCTTTTTTTGGGCCTTCTCTTTTTTATGGCCTTTCTCTCTTTTTTTATATATTCCTCACTTGGGAAAATGCTCTACAAAATGATGATCATCACACTTCTATTTATTTACAACTCAATGATTACAACTCGATGCTAGAACAAAAGATGACTCTATATGAATGCCTCCGTCGGTGTACCGGGATATGCAATGAACCAAGAGTGACATGTATGAAAGAATTATGAATGGTGGCTTTGCCACAAATACTATGTCAACTACATGATCATACTAAGCAATATGACAATGATGAATGTGTCATGATAAACGGAATGGTGGAAAGTTGCATGGCAGTATATCTCGGAATGGCTATGGAAATGCCATAATAGGTAGGTATGGTGGCTGTTTTGAGGAAGATAAAGGAGATTTATGTGTGAAAGAGCGTATCATATCACGGGGTTTGGATGCACCGACGAAGTTTGCACCAACTCTCAATGTGAGAAAGGGCAATGCACGGTATCAAAGAGGCTAGCAATGATGGAAGGGTGAGATTGCGTATAATCCATGGACTCAACATTAGTCATAAAGAACTCACATACTTATTGCAAAAATCTACAAGTCATCAAAAACCAAGCACTACGCGCATGCTCCTAGGGGGATAGATTGGTAGAAAAAGACCATCGCTCGTCCCCGACCGCCACTCATAAGGAGGACAATCAAAGAACACCTCATGTTTCAAATTTATTACATAACGTTTACCATACGTGCATGCTACGGGACTTGCAAACTTCAACACAAGAATTTCTCAAATTTACAACTACTCAACTAGCACGACTTTGATACTATTACCTGCATATCTCAAAACAATCATCAAGCATCAAACTTCTCTTAGTATTCAAAACACTCATAAGAATTTTTTTACTAATCTTGAATACCTAGCATATTAGGATTATTTAAGAAAATTACCATGCTATTTAAGACTCTCAAAATAATCTAAGTGAAGCATGAGAGATCAATAGTTTCTATAAAACAAATCCACCACCGTGCTCTAAAAGATATAAGTGAAGTACTAGAGCAAAACTATATAACTCAAAAGATATAAGTGAAGCACATAGAGTATTCTAACAAATTTCAAATCATGTATGGCTCTCTCAAAAGGTGTGTACAGCAAGGATGATTGTGGTAAACTAAAAAGCAAATACTCAAATCATACAAGACGCTCCAAGCAAAACACATATCATGTGGTGAATAAAAATATAGCTCCAAGTAAAGTTACCGATAGAAGTAGACGAAAGAGGGGATGCCTTCTGGGGCATCCCCAAGATTTGGCTTTTAGGTGTCCTTAGATTATCTTGGGGGTGCCATGGGCATCCCCAAGCTTAGGCTCTTGCCACTCCTTGTTCCATAATCCATCAAATCTTTACCCAAAACTTGAAAACTACACAACACAAAACTTAAAGTAGAAAATCTCGTGAGCTCCGTTAGCGAAAGAAAACAAAAGACCACTTCAAGGTACTGTAATTAACTCATTATTTATTTATATTGGTGTTAAACCTACTGTATTCCAACTTCTCTATGGTTTATGAACTATTTTACTAGCCATAGATTCATCAGAATAAGCAAACAACACACGAAAAACAGAATCTGTCAAAAACAGAACTGTCTATAGTAATCTGTAACTAGCGCAAGATCTGGAACCAAAAAAATTCTAAAATAAATTTCTATCTGCAAAAAGAATTAACTAAATATCACTTTCCAAATAAAAATGGCAGCAGTTCTCGTGAGCGCTAAAGTTTCTGTTTTTTTACAGCAAGATATCAAGACTTTTCCCAAGTCTTTACAACGGTTCTACTTGGCACAAACACTAATTAAACACAAAAAACACAACCAAAACAGAGGCTAGGTAAATTATTTATTACTAAACAGGATCATAAAGCAAGTAATAAAAATAAAATTGGGTTGCCTCCCAACAAGCGCTATCGTTTAACGCCCCTAGCTAGGCATAAAAAGCAAGGATAGATCTAGGTATTGCCATAATAGTAAGATAGATCATTAAAACTCTTTTCATGTTCTCTACGTTAGGCAGCAAGTTTTCTTTGTGGCAAGCAAAAGTAATCAAAAGGGCTAAATTTAATGGGACAAAAGTCCCAAGATCAACTTTGGGAGGTATAGGTTCCTCCTTTGGCCCTTTGTATTGCACAATCAATTCATCATTATAAGCATTCTTTTGACAGAACTTGGTGAGCCTATACTCAAGAGAATGTCCTAATTCATTATTTCGAATGGCCAAATCATCATGAAGTTCAGAAATTCTATCAACTAAAACATTGGTAGGAACCCTTTTTCCAAGATTTTCATTGAAAGCAACATAGTCTAGGGATTGAAAACGCATTATTTTTGATCAAAAAGGATAGCCTCTATGGGAGGACGGCAAGCGTCCACCCTATAATGCGCAAAGAGTTCTTTGGCCTCTTTTATTATGAATCTGAACTCATGAGCCAAAAAGATCGTAGCGGCACGCTTAACAGAAGAATGCTCAATATTAGAAAATTCTAGAAAAATCCGTTGTATGCAAGGGTGCATGTGCATGAATTGTCTTTCAAGTTTAACTACAATCATGGCAATAGCGTCCTCAAGACTACTAGTTCTACGAAGGATAGAACTACCCATAGAAGGCAAAGCACCGGCACAAGTAAAGAAATCTTGGATAACTCCTTTTCCAATAATATTACCACTACCAATACGGAATTTTTTTGTATGTAAGATAGGGGTTCTTCAGCAGGAGCATCAAAATTTTTCATGATATTGTTATTGTCCATATCGACAATAATTTCCCTAATTTCAGACTTGATGGCAGAAAGTGCAAAAGGCAAAAAGAGGCAAATAGAGAAAGAGAGGGAGGATAGAGAGAGAGGGCGAATAAAACGGTAAGGGTGAAGTGGGGGAGAGGAAAACGAGAGGCAATTGTGATGGGTACTTGGTATGTTGACTTTTGCGTAGACTCCCCGGCAACGGCGCCAGAAATGGCTCGTTGTCGGGAGTCAAATCTTGACTTGCGCGAACCTCCCGGCAACGGCGCCAGAAATTCTTCTTGCTACCTCTTAAGCACTGCGTTGGATTTCCTTGAAGAGGAAAGGATGATGCAGCAAAGTAGCGTAAGTATTTCCCTCAGTTTTTGAGAACCAAGGTATCAACCCAGTAGGAGGCCGTGTGTGAGTCCCTTGTACCTGCACAAAACAAATAACTCCTCGCAACCAACGCGATAAGGGGTTGTCAATCCCTTCACGGTCACTTACGAGAGTGAGATCTGATAGATATGATAAGATAATATTTTTGGTATTTTTGTGATAAAGATGCAAAGTAAAATAAAAACAAAGGAAAAAAGCAAAGGAAATAACTAAGTATTGAAAGATTAATATGATAAAGATAGACCCGGGGGCCATATGTTTCACTAGTGGCTTCTCTCAAGAGCATAATTATTTTACAGTGGGTGAACGAATTACTATTGAGCAATTGACAGAATTGAGCATAGTTATGAGAATATCTAGGTATGATCATGTATATAGGTATCACGTCCGAGACAAGTACACCGACTCCTGCCTGCATCTACTACTATTACTCCACTCATCGACCGCTATCCAGCATGCATCTAGAGTATTAAGTTCATGAAAACAGAGTAACGCCTTAAGCAAGATGACATGATGTAGAGGGATAAATTCATGCAATATGATAAAAAAACCATCTTGTTATCCTCGATGGCAACAATACAATACGTGCCTTGTTGCCCCTACTGTCACTGGGAAAGGACACCGCAAGATTGAACCCAAAGCTAAGCACTTCTCCCATTGCAAGAAAGATCAATCTAGTAGGCCAAACCAAACTGATAATTCGAAGAGACTTGCAAAGATAACCAATCATACATAAAAGAATTCAGAGAAGATTCAAATATTGTTCATAGATAATCTTGATCATAAACCCACAAATCATCGGTCTCAACAAACACACCGCAAAAAGAAGATTACATCGAATAGATCTCCACAAGAAAGGGGGAGAACATTGTATTGAGATCCAAAAAGAGAGAAGAAGCCATCTAGCTAATAACTATGGACCCGAAGGTCTGAGGTAAACTATTCACATTTCATCGGAGAGGCTATGGTGTTGATGTAGAAGCCCTCTGTGATGGATGCCCCCTCCGGCGGAGCTCCGGAATAGGCCCCAAGATGGGATCTCGTGGATACAGAAAGTTGCGGCAGTGGAATTAGGTTTTTGGCTCCCTATCTGATCGTTTGGGGGTATGTAGGTATATATAGGAGGAAGGAGTACGTCGGTGGAGCAACAGGGGGCCCACGAGGGTGGAGGGCGCGCCTGGGGTGGTAGGCGCGCTCCCCTACCTCGTGGCTTCCTCCTTTATTTCTTGATGTAGGGTCCAAGTCTCGTGGATCATGTTCGGTGAGAAAATCACGTTCCCAAAGGTTTCATTCCGTTTGGACTTCGTTTGATATTCCTTTTCTTCAAAACCCTAAAATAGTCAAGAAACAGCAATCCTGGGCTGGGCCTCCGGTTAATAGGTTAGTCCCAAAAATAATATAAAAGTGGATAATAAAGCCCAAAAATGTCCAAAACAGTAGATAATATAGCATGGAGCAATCAAAAATTATAGATACGTAGGATTTGTGCATAATAGGTGGCGTGACGTAGCTTTTCCAGGTCCAGATTTCCAGCTGTCGGAATTCTCCCTCTTTGTGTATACCTTGCATATTATGAGAGAGAGGCATTAGAATTACTCCAAAAAGCATTATTATGGATAAAAGTGTAAAAAAATAGTTTAATTGCCATCTTTGGACCCATTTTACTAACAATCTTTATCAGCTTCCTCACTTGATGATGGTTCATCGATATCTCATTGCCCCATACGCAGAAAGAGTCAAAACGCGGATCTTTACCAATGACATATGTACCTAAAAGCACCAAGTTAATATTAGTACAACACTCTTTTATTATATGTATATATACATCCGTATGTGGTAGTCCATTTGAAATCTCTAAAAAAGACAAATATTTAGGAACAGAGGGAGTATCTTATAACATCCAATATACTCACATATTAGACGAATTAACATCTTATATTATGGGCCGGAAGGAGTTTAATGCATTCTTACAAATTATCTGCTGCTGTATCCATGGGTTACTGTTAGTTTGAGCTAGTCCGGGCTCAAATAGCCCTAAAGTATATCTAAACAAGAGGGCTAGTGTGAGCTAGTTGCATCTATAACCCACCCAAAAACTAGTATCCAACCCAAGAGGTGCTAATTGGAGCTCGTTCTCCTAGTGCATTTATTGTCAATCTAACCCTACCATCCAAACAACTCTTTGGATGGAGTTAGCTCAGGGTTAGTAATGAGCTAGAAACTAACTCTAACCTCTAGCTAAGTTGAGTATCCAAACATGGTTGTGTTGTTGTTGTTGTTGTTGTTGTTGCTCTTCTACGTGTATCTAGACATCATTAGAACATTAATGTAACACTCTTCCTTGTTGCTATGTAGCCTAGGATTGCATATTTAGACATTAAGTACAGTGCATGTTGCTATGTAGCCTCAGATATATTACATATGGCCCTAGTTAACCTAAGGAAAAATGGGTTGCAGATATATTATGTTAAAATTCTGATTCACCAATTAGTCCCTTATCAGCCGCTGACCTATATGGTACCAGCTACCGATATCCTGAACAGTGAGCAGATATAAGCCATGGGATGAAACTAACCTCGATGGAAAACAACAGTCGTTCCCAAAATTGTCCTGTGTAGGTACATCAAGAAGCATGTTAAGCACAACAGGCTAAACATCAACCAAAATTACACATGGCAGACAAAATAATCTCCAAAAGATAGCTCCAGTGTGCAGGTTTAAGCATGCTAGTAAAGCAAAACAAGTGGAAAGGTGTGCTAACTGCAACAAGCCAAACATTTAACAACAAGCAAACATGGTCATTCAAACTGGTATTGTGCCGATCTAAGTACACTGGTTATGGTTAAATAAAAATGGAAAGGTGTGTTAACTACAAGATGCAGCAACCAAATGTAGTCATTCATAGTGGTATTGTTGAAACTGGTGCTGATGAAATTGAACTGCACAGTTCATACTTGCACATATAGAAAATTCATGTTGTGAATAACTGGAATAAACAAGGCATACTACGAACAACCAAAGATAGCATTTGAAACTGAACATATGCTAACTACAAACAACCGAACAATCAAAAAACTTTAAAAGAGGCATATGCTAGCTATAACAGGCTTAACAACAAGCAAATATATGCATTCCTATTGGTATGTTTAAAACTGGATTGATGAAATGTACTGCACAGTAAATAATTGCACATATAGAGCATCACATTGTGAACAATTGAAACAAACAAGGCATACTGCAAACAACCAGATAAAGGAATTAGAACTGGACATATTCTCACTACACTACAAAAGGGACTCGACAAAACAAATCATGGGTTTCCCCCTGTGAAGAGGCACGGCAAAACAAATCATGGGTTTCCTCACTTGTTACGGATGGGCTCGTTCCCGTGGGAAGAGCATGGACCCTCGATGCGCTCCATGTTGTCGCAGATGGGCTCCTTCCCCTTGGAAGATCATGGTTGTAGGGTGCCCTCCCTGATGTTGTAGACGGGCGCTTGTAACGCCCCAAGACCGGCGCTTCAGATGCCTTCCTTGTATTCCGGGTTTCATCGTGTGTTTTGTTTTGTTCGTTGCATTCATCTTTGCATCTTGTGCATTGCATCATGTTAACTTGCACCCCCTTTTAAAAACTCTACCAATTAAATTGTATGGATCTTTGATCCATTTAAATCGAGGGATATTCACCATGGTGATTTCTCTTTAAAACATATTCTCCCAATATTTTAGGGAGCTAGTATTAAATATTCCATTGAAGTGGAATCAACCATAACACACCTGCAGTTTAAGTTCCATGCTTTTTCTATCTCAATTCCTTGCCTCAAACTTTGCCAACAATTCTTATCTCTTTTTTGGAGGTTCCTCTTAAAGTCTCAATATTTTCGGGCACTTCGAAAACCTAGTCCCAATTCAAAATCATTTGAATTGTATTCAAATGAATTTGAATTTAATCTGTCGATCATGCCCACTCCTATTTTTCATGGACCATGCGCATTTTGTGAGTTCGGAAAAAAAAACCATGCCCAATCTCTCTAACCTTTTCTTCAGTCCTTTTCTTTCTTTGTTTTTTTTCCTGCTTTGGTAAATAAGTGAGAGGGAAAGAGAGCCTAACCGGCCTCTTGGGCCTGACCCAGCCTCGCAGCCCTGCTCTCCTCAGCCCACCAAGGCCCATCTAGCGCCGGCCCACCTAACCCCACCCACCCTAGCCCGATCCAACCCCCCTCCACTACTAGGGAAAACCCTAGCAGTAGCGCTAGTTTTTGTGCTCACTAGTAGTGCGGGTAGGCGCACTACTAATAAGGCGCTACAGCTATTGCTTAGCAGTAACGCGTGCCGCACGCGCTACTGCTAGGACAAATAGCTGCAGCACTTGTTCACTCCCACGCTGCTGCTAATGTAACTACTGGCAGCGTGTTTTCTTTCCATCGCTACTAGTATTGTTTTTTTATTTTTTTATTTTTAGTGTATTTATGCGCCATCGTACAAATATTGGTACAATACCAGTTATGAGGTTTACATCATTATGTCCATAACAGTGTGTCAAATGAAGGTGGATTAGGTTCAAGTGGAGGCAATATGTGGTGCATGTCAAAAGTATACTACTAATCCAAACTTGATCTAGTTTGGACTAGTAGTACTTTCGATGTGCACCACATGTTGCCTCCACTTGAATCTAATCCGCCAGCACAAGCTATTTAATCATCATGATAATTATTAGCACCAACAATATTTATTTAATCACCACTAACACTAGCTAATAATAATCATCAGTCATTACCACCAACACTAGCTATTTTATCATCATAGTAATAGTGTAGCACATCATCATCCTCAAACTCATTTCTAGCTAATCACTCCTGCTGCTCTCTCTTAGGTAAAACAACATAAAACATGTGTAGCTCTCCTCCTTGATCAAGTTGGAGCATGCAGATGAACCTGTCTCCTAATTTTGGGTAGCACATCTGTTTGCTGCCCCCTAGTACTTGTCTGCGCTCCCCCATCACATATCTGGTCCAGTCTTGCACTATTAAGCATTCATCGCTGATCTTGAATGCACTAAAGTAACATGTAGGATATCTTGGCCGTAAGCTAATAATACTCATGGTACCTTTAGTCTCGATCCCATAAGGCACAACATTCATCGGGAGTCCCTGTTGAAGAACATCGTATGGTCACATACTTAGCAATGAAGTTTAGCTTCACAAATAATGTATGGAAAAGATGCACTGAGGACAAATAGTAAAAATCTTACCATCCTTCCTAAATAGATGTGACCGTAGTTCATGACGAACACTATTGGTCGCACGTTTTCAGTACTAAGATTTCTAAGTCCAGGAAGAAAATTTGTCTTGACGGTATCAAGATCCTCAAGCCATGAAACATAATGACTTAGCTCCTCGCAGTTTAGTTCAGCCCCGGGACAGTAGTAGGTCCTGTCTACCAAGCGCTGGACATGTTTGCTTGCACCGAAATAAGCTGACAATACAAATTAGTTGTCAACTATTTTTGAATAAACAATATCAAAGACATAAATATGGTTGAGAAACTTACATTTTGGTGTAACTGGAGGCGTCTGCACATCGACCCAGATGTCGGTATTACCTTCAATATCATCTTCCGGACGAATATCAAAGGTGATAACCATATCAGGCTGAAATGCATAAGTCTTGCATAGTGCTCGCCATGTTTTGCATCCAAAATAGGTGTAGTCGTCTGAATTGTATAATTTTGCATGGAAAATATAACCATGCTCGGTCTTCAAATAAACTTTCTTTACCTCCATAGTATGACTGAAACCTATCTTATCCAATACAAAAACTCTTGCATGGCAGGGGATACGCTAGTAGAATAGTAAAAAAATATAAGTTGAAGCAAATGAAGCAGATGTCATGCTTAATTACGAAAAAAGACTTGTCGTTGTGACTTACTGTATCCACTTCGAAGTTCTCGTCCAGCTTGATGCTGAAGCGCCTATCATCATCTAGGAAGATTCCGTCGCACAGGCCGCGCTCGTCTTCGCAGTATTTGCAAATACCGAAATCCTTTTTGTCGTCAGACATTTCCTATGTTCATAGTTAAAACATTAATTGAAAATCGATAAAAGACAACTACCAGGATACTCAACACACAAATCCGGGGCACTCGATATTTCCTACATATTCTGGCAAAAGTCATGCCAAAATTCACGGAAAAATCCGGCATGACCTTTGCTAAAATAGGATATATCGAGCGCCTGAAATTTGCCGGAACGGAAATGAATCAACACTCCGGCAAAACATAGGCCACTCGGAGGTGTAACCTGCAAACATGACCGGCCACTTGGATATTGAGCAACACAAGATATACATTTCAAAATATCTTATAAGACTCAAATTAGCATGCATTCAATAAGCAAAAGTAAATCATCTCATGCGTCCGTACATCGTCGAATATTATCACTAATACATCCCGAATAGTGTCATACATATAACATCACTAGTACAACTAAAACCCTAGCACACGACGGGTATCGGCGCGGGCGGTGGACACCCACAGAGAAGGAACCATCACGGGATCATAGCTCCAGTGAGATCCCTGGAGAACCTGCCAGGTATTGGAGAACCTGTGCTCCAACGCAAACAAGTAGCGACGGACGTGCGCGTCCTCCTCACTGACACGGTGACGCACCACCTCCGCGGAGTCCTCGAGCCTCTGGACCGTCACTGGCCCACGCGACCGCCACCAAAGAAGGTTCGGGTCAACGACAGGCTGGCTCCTCACCAACCTGCGCCCCCCGGTAGGTAGCGCCTCCCAGTACCACCCCGGCGGAGCCCAGTCCCGGACATGGCCCATCTGGTCAAGCAGGTGTCGTCCTCCGCCGACTCGACGACGAGGATGCGGGATAGGCATCGTCCACGTCGATGCGGGAAAATTGCTTTAACTAAAAAAATAGCAACAAGTTCTTACTAACTAGTTCTATTAATTCAACTAGTTCTTACTAAAAATAAACTTACTATAAATAAAAATATTCTAGTACCTAATTAGTACCTAGTTCTTACTAACTAATTAGTACCTAAGAACTACTGCCCTAATTACCATCTAATTTGATGAACCTATAGGGGTGGAAAGTGGTAGCGGATATTCCAATTATCCAACTATAAAGTGAAATAAGTGGTCAAATTTTACTCGTTTTATGATTCATCTTAGAAATTTGATTCGTTTCCACCCTTACATGAACCCTAACTCATTTGAGCCGCATCCGCATCCGATTCGTTTCCACCCTAACTAATTTGATGGAGGTAGAAACCCTAGGCAGAGGTAGGGGAGAGGGAGGAGCAGGCGTGCTCACCTCGGGTGCCTGCGACGAGGGAGGGGCAGGCGGCGTCGAGGTCGTGGTCGGGGCTCCGGGGCGGCGTTGAGGTCGGGGGGCGGGGGCGGCGTCCGGGGCGGCGTTGAGGTCGGGGTCGGGGGCGGCGTCCCGGGCGGCGTTGAGGTCGGGGGCGGGGCCGGCGTTGAATCTGGGGTCGGGGCGGCGTGGGGAGAGCGCGCGGCGGCCGAGGGGCGACGGCGGCAGCGAGAGTGGAGTTGATTTGGGGGATGAAGTGGTCGTGGGGAAGGACGAACCGCGTGGTTAAGTCAGAAGTACCAGTAGCGCGTTCCAGAAAGGGCGCTACTGCTACGTTAGCTACAGCGCGTTCTGGAATACACGCTGCAGCTAAGGAGATTAGCAGTAGCGCTGGGCCATTATATGCGCTACTGCTAGGTTGGGCTAGCCATGTGCGCCCAGTTCAAACGTAGCAGCAGCGCTTTTCGCTAGTACGCGCTACTGCTAAAGTCATAGCAGTAGCACGGTTTATTTACACGCGCTGCTACTAAGTAGCAGCAGCGCTTGATTTTGTACAGCGCTACTGGTAAAATTTTGTGTATAGGCTTTTCCCTAGTAGTGCTCTCGCTCCCCTGCTCGATCCCTCCAGCGCCGCCAGGAGCTCGATCCCCTCTCCCTCCCGCGAGCACATCTATCCATCGATCTCATCTCGCTCCAGCGCCACCACTCCTCTTCCCGATCCCCATGCCCACGCTCCTCTCTCCTCTCGCACGGGCGCATGCAGGTCCAGGAGCCTGAGCGCTCGCCCGATCCATGGACTCTCCCTTCCTCTCGCTACCGCCTCGTCTCGCAGGTCCGCCGTCGTTGTTTTTGATAGGAGCAGCAGCCCCCATGGCCGCTAGCCCCTGCAGTGCCAGGCCGGCCCGCCGCTGCCATCGCGAGCCTGCGTCCCCGTCGGCTACCGTCACCCTGCCTCTCCTTCTGCTTCTCCGTGTCGCCCTCAACCCGCCTCGACGTTGCCGCCGACAGCAGCAGCAACTACTGCACCCTCTCGTCATCGAAACCTGTCGTCCCGCGCTTCTGCCGTCTTGCCATTCGAGGAGAAGCTGCCTCATCTCCGGCCAAAACAAGCCATTCCCGACCTCCTCTCGCCAGATCCAGCGATGTCGTGGCCTCACCTCTGCTTCGAGTAGGCGGAGGAGGCGCGTCAGCCTCGATCCCCTGCCTCCTCTGCTTCGTGGTCGCGTTGACTACTACCTCTTGAGCATTGCGCTGGATTTCCTTGAAGGGGAAAGGATGATGCAGCAAAGTAGAGTAAGTATTTCCCTCGGTTTTTGAGAACCACGGTATCAATTCAGTAGGAGGCTGCGCGCGAGTCCCTTGTACCTGCACAAAACAAATAACTCCTCGCAACCAACGCGATAAGGGGTTGTCAATCGCTTCACGGTCACTTGCGAGTGAGATCTGATAGATATGATAAGATAATATTTTTGGTATTTTTGTGATAAAGATGCAAAGTAAAATAAAAGCAAAGGAAATAAGCAAAGGAAATAACTAAGTATTGAAAGATTAATATGATGAAGATAGACCCGGGGGCCATAGGTTTCACTAGTGGCTTCTCTCAAGATCATAAGTATTTTACGGTGGGTGAACGAATTACTGTTGAGCAATTGATAGAATTGAGCATAGTTATGAGAATATCTAGGTATGATCATGTATATAGGCATCACGTCCGAGACAAGTAGACCGACTCCTGCCTACATCTACTACTATTACTCCACTCATCGACCGCTATCCAGCATGCATCTAGAGTATTAAGTTCATGAAAACAGAGTAACGCCTTAAGCAAGATGACATGATGTAGAGGGATAAATTCATGCAATATGATAAAAAAACATCTTGTTATCCTCGATGGCAACAATAAAATACGTGCCTTGCTCCCCTACTGTCACTGGTAAAGGACACCACAATATTGAACCCAAAGCTAAGCACTTCTCCCATTGCAAGAAAGATCAATCTAGTAGGCCAAACCAAACAGATAATTCAAAGAGACTTGCAAAGATAACCAATCATACATAAAAGAATTCAGAGAAGATTCAAATATAGTTCATAGATAATCTTGATCATAAACCCACAATTCATCGGGCTCAACAAACACACCGCAAAAAAACTTAACATCGAATAGATCTCCACAAGAGAGGGGAGAACATTGTATTGAGATCCAAAAAAAGAGAAGAAGCCATCTAGCTAATAACTATGGACCCGAAGGTCTGAGGTAAACTACTCACACTTCATCGGAGAGGCTATGGTGTTGATGTAGAAGCCCTCCGTGATGGATGCCCCCTCCGGCGGAGTTCCGGAACAGGCCCCAAGATGGGATCTCGTGGATACAGAAAGTTGCGGTGGTGGAATTAGGTTTTTGGCTCAGTATCTGATCGTTTTGGGGTACGTAGGTATTTATAGGAGGAAGGAGTACGTCGGTGGAGCAACAGGGGGGCCACGAGGATGGAGGGTGCGCCTAGGGGGGTAGGCGTGCCCCCTACCTCGTGGCTTCCTCCTTTATTTGTTGATGTAGGGTCCAAGTCTCCTGGATCTTGTTTGGTGAGAAAATCACGTTCCCGAAGGCTTCATTCCGTTTGGACTCCGTTTGATATTCCTTTTCTTCGAAACCCTAAAATAAGCAAAAAAACAATTCTGGGCTGGGCCTCCGGTTAATAGGTTAGTCTCAAAAAATAATATAAAAGTGGATAATAAAGCCCAATAATGTCCAAAACAATAGATTATATAGCATGGAGCAGTCAAATATTATAGATACGTTGGAGACATATCAAGCATCCCCAAGCTTAATTCCTGCTCGTCCTCGAGTAGGTAAATGATAAAAACAGAATTTTTGATGCGGAGTGCTACTTGGCATAATTTTAATGTAATTCTTCTTAATTGTGGTATGAATATTCAGATCCGAAAGATTCAAGATAAAAGTTCATATTGACATAAAAATAATAATACTTCAAGCATACTAACTAAGCAATTATGTCTTCTCAAAATAACATGGCTAAAGAAAGTTCATCCCTACAAAATCATATAGTTTAGTCATGCTCCATTTTCGTCACACAAGAATGCTCCCATCATGCACAACCCCGATGACAAGCCAAGCAATTGTTTCATACTTTAGTAATCTCAAACCTATAAGCTTTCACACAATATATGAGTGCGATCCATGGACATAGCACTATGGGTGGAATAGAATATGATGATGGGGGTTATGTGGAGAAGAGAAAAAAGGAGAAAGTCTCACATCAACGAGGCTAATCAATGGGCTATGGAGATGCCCATCGATTGATGTTAATGCAAGGAGTAGGGATTGCCACGCAACGGATGCACTAGAGCTATAAATGTATGAAAGCTCAACAAAAGAAACTAAGTGGGTGTGCATCCAACTTGCTTGCTCACGAAGACCTAGGGCACTTGAGGAGGCCCATTGTTGGAATATACAAGCCAAGTTCTATAATGAAAATTCCCACTAGTATATGAAAGTGACAAAACAAAAGACTCTCTATGATGAAGATTATGGTGCTACTTTGAAGCACAAGTGTGGCAAAGGATAGTAGCATTGTCCCTTCTCTCTTTTTCTCTCTCTTTTTTTGGGCCTTCTCTTCTTTATGGCCTTTCTCTCTTTTTTATATATTCCTCACTTGGGACAATGCTCTAGAAAATGATGATCATCACACTTCCATTTATTTACAACTCAATGATTACAACTCGATGCTAGAACAAAAGATGACTCTATATGAATGCCTCCGGAGGTGTACCAGGATATGCAATGAACCAAGAGTTGCATGTATGAAAGAATTATTAATGGTGGCTTTGCCACAAATACTATGTCAACTACATGATCATACTAAGCAATATGACAATGATGAATGTGTCATGATAAACGGAATGGTGGAAAGTTGCATGGCAATATATCTCGGAATGGCTATGGAAATGCCATAATAGGTAGGTATGGTGGCTGTTTTGAGGAAGATAAAGGAGGTTTATGTGTGAAAGAGCGTATCATATCATGGGGTTTGGATGCACCAACGAAGTTTGCACCAACTCTCAATGTGAGAAAGGGCAATGCACGGAACCGAAGAGGCTAGCAATGATGGAAGGGTGAGAGTGCGTATAATCCATGGACTCAACATTAGTCATAAAGAACTCACATACTTATTGCAAAAATCTACAAGTCATCAAAAACCAAGCACTACGCGCATGCTCCTAGGGGGATAGATTGGTAGAAAAAGACCATCGCTCGTCCCCGACCGCCACTCATAAGGAGGACAATCAAAGAACACCTCCTGTTTCAAATTTGTTACATAACGTTTACCATACGTGCATGCTACGGGACTTGCAAACTTCAACACAAGAATTTCTCAAATTCACAACTACTCAACTAGCACGACTTTGATATTATTACCTGCATATCTCAAAACAATCATCAAGTATCAAACTTCTCTTAGTATTCAAAACACTCATAAGAATTTTTTTACTAATCTTTAATACCTAGCATATTCGGATTATTTAAGCAAATTACCATGCTATTTAAGACTCTCAAAATAATCTGAGTGAAGCATGAGAGATCAATAGTTTCTATAAAACAAATCCACCACCGTGCTCTAAAAGATATAAGTGAAGTACTAGAGCAAAACTATATAACTCAAAAGATATAAGTGAAGCACATAGAGTATTCTAACAAATTCCAAATCATGTATGGCTCTCTCAAAAGGTGTGTACAGCAAGGATGATTGTGGTAAACTAAAAAGCAAATATTCAAATCATACAAGACGCTCCAAGCAAAACACATATCATGTGGTGAATAAAAATATAGCTCCAAGTAAAGTTACTGATAGAAGTAGACGAAAGAGGGGATGCCTTCCGGGGCATCCCCAAGCTTTGGCTTTTAGGTGTCCATAGATTATCTTGGGGGTGCCATGGGCATCCCCAAGCTTAGGCTCTTGCCACTCCTTGTTCCATAATCCATCAAATCTTTACCCCAAAACTTGAAAACTTCACAACACAAAACTTAAAGTAGAAAATCTCGTGAGCTCCGTTAGCGAAAGAAAACAAAATACCACTTCAAGGTACTGTAATTAACTCATTATTTATTTATATTGGTGTTAAACCTACTGTATTCCAACTTCTCTATGGTTTATAAACTATTTGACTAGCCATAGATTCATCAGAATAAGCAAACAACACACGAAAAACAGAATCTGTCAAAAACAGAACAGTCTGTAGTAATCTGTAACTAGCGCAAGATCTGGAACCACAAAAATTCTAAAATAAATTGCTGGACGTGAGGAATTTATCTATTAATCATCTGCAAAAATAATTAACTAAATATCACGTTCCAAATAAAAATGGCAGCAGTTCTCGTGAGCGCTAAAGTTTCTGTTTTTTACAGCAAGATATCAAGACTTTCCCCAAGTCTTCCCAACGGTTCTACTTGGCACAAACACTAATTAAACACAAAAAAACACAACCAAAACAGAGGCTAGGTAAGTTATTTATTACTAAACAGGAGCATAAAGCAAGGAATAAAAATAAAATTGGGTTGCCTCCGAACAAGCGCTATCGTTTAACGCCCCTAGCTAGGCATATAAAACAACTCCAAACAAGCTGGTACATGGCATCCATGGGGCTTCGCGGGTCATCCTGTACTTGGCGATCTTGATGATTCCAAGGGTCTCGGCGGAGGCCATGGTACTCCCTGATGGCACCAAGATGGTCTAGCGGCAGCAAGGGCGTCGGGGAGAACGACCTCAGGTCAATGATACGTCTCCAACGTATCTATAATTTTTGATTGCTCCATGCTATATTATCTACTGTTTTGGACATTATAGGGCTTTATTATCCACTTTTGTATTATTTTTGGGACTAACCTATTAACCGGAGGGCCAGCCCAGAATTGTTGTTATTTTCCTATTTTAGGGTTTCGAAGAAAAGGAATATCAAACGGAGTCCAAACAGAATGAAACCTTCGGGAACGTGATTTTCTCACCGAACATGATCCAGGAGACTTGGACCCCATGTCAAGAAACAAAGGAGGAGGCCATGAGGTAGGGGGCGCGCCTACCCCCCCAGGCGCGCCCTCCACCCTCGTGGGCCCCCTGTTGCTCCACCGACGTACTCCTTCCTCCTATATATACCTACGTACCCCCAAACGATCAGATACGGAGCCAAAAACCTAATTCCACCGCCGCAACTTTCTGTATCCACGAGATCCCATCTTGGGGCCTGTTTCGGAGCTCCGCCGGAGGGGGTATCCATCACGGAGGGCTTCTACATCAACACCATAGCCTCCCCGATGAAGTGTGAGTAGTTTACCTCAGACCTTCGGGTCCATAGTTATTAGCTAGATGGCTTCTTCTCTCTTTTTGGATCTCAATACAAAGTTCTCCCCCTCTCTTGTGGAGATCTATTCGATGTAATCTTCTTTTTGCAGTGTGTTTGTTGAGACCGATGAATTATGGGTTTATGATCAAGATAATAAATGAACAATATTTGAATCTTCTCTGAATTCTTTTATGTATGATTGGTTATCTTTGCAAGTCTCTTCGAATTATCAGTTTGGTTCGGCCTACTAGATTGCTCTTTCTTGCAACTGGAGAAGTGCTTAGCTTTGGGTTCAATCTTGCGGTGTCCTTTCCCAGTGACAATAGGGGCACTAAGGCACGTATTGTATTGTTGCCATCGAGGATAACAAGATGGTTTTTTTATCATATTGCATGAATTTATCCCTCTACATCATGTCATCTTGCTTAAGGCGTTACTTTGTTTTCATGAACTTAATACTCTAGATGCATGCTGGATAGCGGTCGATGAGTGGAGTAATAGTAGTAGATGCAGGCAGGAGTCGGTCTACTTGTCTCGGACGTGATGCCTATATACATGATCATACCTAGATATTCTCATAACTATGCTCAATTCTGTCAATTGCTCAACAGTAATTCGTTCACCCACCATAGAATACTTATGCTCTTGAGAGAATCCACTAGTGAAACCTATGGCCCCCGGGTCTATCTTCATCATATTAATCTTCCAATACTTAGTTATTTCCTTTGCTTTTTACTTTGCTTTTATTTTACTTTGCATCTTTATCATAAAAATACCAAAAATATTATCTTATCATATCTATCAGATCTCACTCTCGTAAGTGACCGTGAAGGGATTGACAACCCCTTATCGCGTTGGTTGCGAGGAGTTATTTTCTTTGTGCAGGTACTAGGGGACGCGCGCGTAACCTCCTACTGGATTGATACCTTGGTTCTCAAAAACTGAGGGAAATACTTACGCTACTTTGCTGCATCATCCTTTCCTCTTCAGGGGAATCCAACGTAGTGCTCAAGAGGTAGCAAGAAGAATTTATGGCGCCGTTGCCGGGGAGGTTCGCGCAAGTCAAGATCTGACTCCCGACAACAAGCAATTTCTGGCGCCGTTGAGTCAACATACCAAGTACCCATCACAATCCTTATCTCCCGCATTACATTATTTGCCATTTGCCTCTCGTTTTCCTCTCGCCCACTTCACCCTTGCCATTTTATTCACCCTCTCTCTTCTCGCTCATCTTTCTTCCGCCATGTATGAATCAAGAAGGTTGGGGGTTCTATCCAAAGTTTTAGTACTTTAGACAACCCTTCTATCCTCACTAAGCTCATAAATAAGGATACTATGGAAAAACCTACCGGAGTTATTGATGAGAATCTTAATAATTTTGATGAAGATGATTTTGGAATTTTTCATTATTTACTTGATGAATCTTTGAAAGATGCTTGGTATAGACTATTAAGGATAAGGGCTAGCTATCTACCTCAATACCAAATTGAAGTCTACTTAAAAAGCTTTTATATTGCCCTTCCTTCTTATTTTAAGCATGTCTTAGATTCTATATTTGAAGAAGGTTTTCTTGAAGGGGATGTCATAGACACTTATGAAAAAATGAAAACCATATTTGGGAAACCCATGAATGAGAAAGTTGAATCTACATCTCTTTTGCTCTCTTACCAAAATGAATCTATTAAAGAGATAAAGGCTAGCCTAGATACAAATTTCCGTAACGTACTTAATCTTTCCTCTACCATTAATAGCCATGTGATTTATCAAAATAGAAGGATTAATTCTATATATAGCAAGTTTGCTCTTTTCTTTCCTAATACCAAAGATGGCAATACCTAGATCTATCCTTGCTTTTTATGCCTAGCTAGGGGCGTTAAAGGATAGCGCTTGTTGGGAGGCAACCCAATTTTATTTTTATTCCTTGCTTTTTTCTCCTGTTTAGTAATAAATAATTTATCTAGCCTCTGTTTTAGTTATGTCTTTTGTGTTTAATTAGTGTTTGTTCCAAGTAGAACCGTTGGGAAGACTTGGGGAAAGTCTTAATATCTTGCTGTAAAAAACAGAAACTTTAGCGCTCACGAGAACTGCTGCAATTTTTATTTGGAAAGTTCTATTTAGTTAATTCTTTTTGCATATTATTAATAGATAAATTCCTCACGTCCAGAAATTTATTTTTGAATTTTGGGGTTCCAGATCTTGCGCTAGCTACAGATTACTACAGACTGTTCTGTTTTTGACAGATTCTGTTTTTCGTGTGTTGTTTGCTTATTTTGATGAATCTATGGCTAGTAAAATAGTTTATAAACCATAGAAAAGTTGGAATACACTAGGTTTAACACCAATATAAATAAATAATGAGTTCATTACAGTACCTTGAAGTGGTCTTTTGTTTTTTCTTTCGCTAACGGAGCTCACGAGATTTTCTACTTTGAGTTTTGTGTTGTGAAGTTTTCAAGTTTTGGGTAAAGATTTGATGGATTATGGAACAAGGAGTTGCAAGAGCCTAAGCTTGGGGATGACCATGGAACACCCAAGATAATCTAAGGACACCTAAAAGCCAAAGGTTGGGGATGACCATGGCACACCCAAGATAATCTAAGGACACCTAAAAGCCAAAGCTTGGGGATGCCCCGGAAGGCATCCCCTCTTTTGTCTACTTCTATCGGTAACTTTACTTGGAGCTATATTTTTATTCACCACATGATATGTGTTTTGCTTGGAACGTCTTGTATTATTTGAGTCTTTATTTGTTAGTTTTTCACAATCATCCTTGCTGTACACACCTTTTGAGAGAGCCATACATGATTTGGAATTTGTTAGAATACTCTATGTGCTTCGCTTATATCTTTTGAGTTATATAGTTTTGCTCTAGCACTTCACTTATATCTTTTAGAGCATGGTGGTGGATTTGTTTTATAGAAACTATTGATCTCTCATGCTTCACTTAGATTATTTTGAGAGTCTTAAATAGCATGGTAATTTTCTTAAAAATCCTTATATGCTAGGTATACAAGATTAATAATAAAATTCTCTTATGAGTGTGTTGAATACTATGAGAAGTTTGATGCTTGATAATTGTTTTGAGATATGAAGATGGTGATATTAAAGTTATGCTAGTTGAGTATTTGTGAATTTGAGAAATACTTGTGTTAAAGTTTGTGATTCCCGTAGCATGCACGTATGGTGAACCGTTATGTGATGAAGTTGGAGCATGATTTATTTATTGATTGTCTTCCTTATGAGTGGCGATCGGGGACGAGCGATGGTATTTCCTACCAATCTATCCCCCTAGGAGCATGTGCGTAATACTTTGCTTTGATAACTTGTAGATTTTTGCAATAAGTGTATGAGTTCTTTATGACTAATGTTGAGTCCATGGATTATACGCACTTTTCTCACCCTTCCACCATTGCTAGCCTCTCTAATACCGCGCACCTTTCGCCCGTATCATACACCCACCATATACCTTCCTCAAAACAGCCACCATACCTACCTATTATGGCATTTCCATAGCCATTCCGAGATATATTGCCATGCAACTTTCCACCGTTCCGTTTATTATGACACACTCCATCATTGTGATATTGCTTAGCATGATCATGTAGTTGACATCATATTTGTGGCAAAGCCACCATTCATAATGCTTTCATACATGTCACTCATGAGTCATTGCATATCCCGGTACACCGCCGGAGGCATTCATATAGAGTCATATTTTGTTCTAAGTATTGAGTTGTAATTGTTGAGTTGTAAGAAAATAAAAGTGTGATGATCGTCATTATTAGAGCATTGTCCCAGTGAGGAAAGGATGATGGGGACTATGATTCCCCCACAAGTCTAGATGAGACTCCAGATGAAAAAAAGAGGCCATAGAAAAAGAGAAAAGGCCCAAATAAAAAAATGAGAGAAAAAGAGAGAGGGGGAAATGCTACTATCCTTTTACCACACTTGTGCTTCAAAGTAGCACCATAATCTTCATAGTAGAGAGTCTCTCATTTCGTCACTTTCATATACTAGTGGGAATTTTTTATTATAGAACTTGGCTTGTATATTCCAATGATGGGCTTCCTCAAAATGCCCTAGGTCTTCATGAGCAAGCAAGTTGGATGCACACCCACTTAGTTTCTTTTTGAGCTTTCATATACTTATAGCTCTAGTGCATCCGTTGCAGGGCAATCCCTACTCACTCACATTGATATCTATTGATGGGCATCTCCATAGCCCGTTGATACGCCTACTTGATGTGAGACTATCTTCTCCTTTTTTTTCTCCACAACCACCATTCTATTCCACCTATAGTGTTATATCCATGGCTCACGCTCATGTATTGCGTGAAGATTGAAAAAGTTTTGAGAATGTCAAAAGTATAAACAATTGATTGGCTTGTCATCGGGGTTGTGCATGATTTAAATACTTTGTGTGGTGAAGATAGAGCATAGCCAGACTATATGATTTTGTAGGGATAACTTTCTTTATCCATGTTATTTTGAGAAGACATGATTGCTTTGTTAGTATGCTTGAAGTATTATTATTTTTATGTCAATATGAATTTTTATCTTGAATCTTTCGAATCTGAATATTCATACCACAATTAAGAAGAATTACATTAAAATTATGCCAAGTAGCACTCCTCATCAAAAATTCTGTTTTATCATTTACCTACTCGAGGACGAGCACGAATTAAGCTTGGGGATGCATGATACGTCTCCAACGTATCTATAATTTTTGATTGCTCCATGCTATATTATCTACTGTTTTGGACATTATTGGGCTTTATTATCCACTTTTATATTATTTTTGGGACTAACCTATTAATCGGAGGCCCAGCCCAGAATTGCTGTTTTTTTGCCTATTTTAGGGTTTCTAAGAAAAGGAATATCAAACGGAGTCCAAACGGAATGAAACCTTCGGGAACGTGATTTTCTCACCGAACATGATCCAGGAGACTTGGACCCCACGTCAAGAAACAAAGGAGGAGGCCCTGAGGTAGGGGGCGCGCCTACCCCCCAGGCGCGCCCTCCACCCTTGTGGGCCCCTTGTTGCTCCACCGACGTACTCCTTCCTCCTATATATACCTACATACCCCCAAACGATCAGGTACGGAGCCAAAAACCTAATTCCACCGCCGCAACTTTCTGTATCCACGAGATCCCATCTTGGGGCCTGTTCCGGAGCTTCGCCGGAGGGGGAATCCATCACGGAGGGCTTCTACATCAACACCATAGCCTCTCCGATGAAGTGTGAGTAGTTTACCTCAGACCTTCGGGTCCATAGTTATTAGCTAGATGGCTTCTTCTCTCTTTTTGGATCTCAACACAAAGTTCTCCCCCTCTCTTGTGGAGATCTATTCGATGTAATCTTCTTTTTGCAGTGTGTTTGTTGAGACCGATGAATTGTTGGTTTATGATCAAGATTATCTATGAACAATATTTGAATCTTCTCTGAATTCTTTTATGTATGATTGGTTATCTTTGCAAGTCTCTTCGGATTATCAGTTTTGTTCGGCATACTAGATTGATCCTTCTTGCAATGGGAGAACTACTTAGATTTGGGTTCAATCTTGCGGTGTCCTTTCCAAGTGACAGTAGGGGCAGCAAGGCACGTATTGTATTGTTGCCATCGAGGATAACAAGATGGGGTTTTTATCATATTGCATGAATTTATCCCTCTACATCATGTCATCTTGCTTAAGGCATTACTCTGTTTTCATGAACTTAATACTCTAGATGCATGCTGGATAGCGGTCGATGAGTGGAGTAATAGTAGTAGATGCAGACAGGAGTTGGTCTACTTGTCTCGTACGTGATGCCTATATACATGATCATACCTAGATATTCTCATAACTATGCTCAATTATGTCAATTGCTCAACAGTAATTCATTCACCCACCGTAGCATACTTATGCTCTTGAGAGAAGCCACTAGTGAAACCTATGGCCCCCGGGTCTATCTTCATCATATTAATCTTCCAATACTTAGTTATTTCCTTTGCTTTTTTACTTTGCTTTTATTTTATTTTGCATCTTTATCATAAAAATACCAAAAATATTATCTTATCATATCTATCAGATCTCACTCTCGTAAGTGACCGTGAAGGGATTGACAACCCCTTATCGTGTTGGTTGCGAGGAGTTATTTGCTTTGTGCAGGTACTAGGGGACGCACGCGCAACCTCCTACTGGATTGATACCTTGGTTCTCAAAAACTGAGGGAAATACTTACGCTACTTTGTTGCATCATCCTTTCCTCTTCGGGGAAATCCAACGCAGTGCTCAAGAGGTAGCAGGCTGCAGGCGGGATTGGGAATAAGAAACATCTCACACGGTCCGGAGATAACAATCGTGTGTTATGAAACAGAAAAACCCTCGAGACGGGCAGATATTTTTGAGAGGGGGAGCCTCATGGAGCCCAATGTACTGTGTGGATGTGTGCGTGACAGGTGCACCGGTGTGGCACACGGTTAGTTTGAGTGAACCGTGTCTGTTGTGTCATCCAACTTGTCTAATGTTCATAAATTTTGCGAAAAATGATGCGGGAGAGGGTCTGAACATGAACACACTTGCATGTGGACCAAATTTATGTATCAAAAGGGTGGTTTGATTTTCAAATACCAAATTGAACTTCGATGTGGCACCACTCTCGCAAAGCGCATGGTATTGCTTGCCCCCACCCCCCTCGTGTCAGCACGAAGGGAATCCTAATCTATGAATGCATGGCCCCTCCCCCTCAACCGAGGTTCACCTATCAAAGTGCGAAGTAGCTAGCAGCCCCCCTCCTCCCTCGTGTCGGCACGAAGGAAATCCTAAGCTATGAATGCATGCCCCCCAACCGAGGTTCACCGTAGCAAAGTGCGAAGTAGCTAGCAGCCCCCCTGCCTCGTGTCGGCATGAAGGAAATCCTAAGCTATGAATGCATGCCCCCCAACCGAGGTTCACCTAGCAAAGTGTGAAGTAGAGCTAGCAGCCCCCTCCCTCGTGTCGGCACGAAGGGATTCCTAAGCTATGAATGAATGCCCCCAACCGAGGTTCACCTAGCAAAGTGCGAAGTAGCTAGCAGCCCCCTCCCTCGTGTCGGCACGAAGGGAATCCTAGCTAAGCAATGAATGCATGCCATCCCCCCCCCAACAGAGGTTCACCCTCGCAAAGTGCGAAGTAGCTAGCAGCCACCCCTCCCTTGTGTCGGCATGAAGGGAATCCTAAGCGATGAATGCACATGCCCCCTGAGGGAGTCCTGGATTAGGGGGTGTTCGGATAGCCGAACTATACCTTCAGCCGGACTCCTGGACTATGAAGATAAAAGATTGAAGACTTCGTCCCGTGTCCGGAAGGGACTTTCCTTGGCGTGGAAGGCAAGCTTGGCGATACGGATGTTCAGATCTCCTACCATTGTAACCGACTCTATGTAACCCTAACCCTATCCGGTGTCTATATAAACTGGAGGGTTTTAGTCTGTAGGACAACATACACATCAACAATCATACCATAGGCTAGCTTCTAGGGTTTAGCCTCTCTGATCTCGTGGTAGATCTACTCTTGTACTACCTATATCATCAATATTAATCAAGAAAGACATAGGGTTTTACCTCCATCGAGAGGGCCCGAACCTGGGTAAAACTTCGTGTCCCTTGCCTCCTGTTACCATCCGGTCTAGACGCACAGTTCGGGACCCCCTACCCAAGATCCGCCGGTTTTGACACCGACATTGGTGCTTTCATTGAGAGTTCCTCTGTGCCGTCGCTGTCAGGCTCGATGGCTCCTACGATCATCGATAGTGATGCAGTCCAAGGTGAGACCTTCCTCCCCGGACAGATCTTCGTCCTCGGCGGCTTCGCACTGCGGGCCAATTCACTTGGCCACCTGGAGCAGATCGAAAGATACGCCCCTGGCCGTCGGGTCAGATTTGGAAGTTTAAACTACCCGGCTGACATCCGCGGGGACTTGATCCTCGACGGATTCGAGCCACTGCCGAGGGTGCTGCACTGTCCCGACGAGCATGATCTAGCTCTGCCGCCGAACAGTGCCCTGGAGGCCGCACCCGCATCGGCTCCGATCCTTAATTCAGAGCCAACTGCCCCGATCAAGGATGGGCGGTTGGATGCCGCCTCGGGGGCTGCGATCCCAATGGCGGTTGAGCCGAACACCAGCCCCGCACTCCGCGAGACTCATGACTCCAAGGAGCCGGACCCCTTTCCGGACTCCGAACCCTCCACGCCCCGGCCAATCGAATCCGATTCGGTGCCGATCATGGAGTTTACTGCCACGGACATCTTTCAGCACTCGCCTTTTGGCGATATTCTGAAGTCACTGAAGTCTCTCTCTTTATCAGGAGAGCCCTGGCCGGATTGCAGCCAGCAAGGAGGGGATTTGGACAATGATGAAATTCAAAGCCCACCCACCACCCACTTTGTATCCACTGTCGACGATTTAACCGACATGCTCGACTTCGACTCAGAAGACATCGACAGTATGGACGCCAATGAAGGAGACGGTGAAGAACCAGCGCCTATTGGGCCCTGGAACGCCACCTCGTCATATGACGTATACATGGTGGACGCACCAAAAGATGACGACGAGGAGCAGAAGGACGCACCGAAGGCTTGTTCCCTCGAAAAGCAGTCAAAGCAGCGACGCGAGCACCGCCCCAAATCCCGCCTCGACAGAAATAGCAACCACACAGACCCAGCATTGGAGCAGGGCGAACCGCTACCGGACAATGGCAATGCGGATAATCAAACCGAACAAACAAATCCTATCAAGGATAATGGTCCGGACGACATAACGCCGGACAGACACCCGGAGCAGCAGACTGCCCGTAAAAGGCTTGTTGCCACCGCGAGGAGTCTGAAAAAACAGAAGCAAAGGCTCAAGGCTGCGCAAGACACACTCCACATTAGATGGAGCAAAATACTCAACACAGCAGCGAGGTATGGCGACAATCGCCCCTCCAAGAGCTACCCAAAGCGGAAGCTGCTACCCGAATTCGATGAGGAGGCCGCAGACCCCCCACAACCAAATATCAAAGTAGCCACCTGGTCGGATAGACGACCCCTCTACCAACACAGAGCGGCATACAACGCCGCTCACAATACAACACGCGACCCAGGCGAGGGTTCGTACCCAAAGGACGGCGCAACAAGATCCATCTATGGACCATGCAAGCGCCCCCCAGCATATAATGCAACACAACAAGTATCCGAACAACGCGGCACACCCAGCTGCAGGGGTGCCGCACACCCCCTGTGTTTCACCGATGAGGTGCTGGACCATGAATTTCTAGAGGGATTCAAACCCGTAAACATAGACGCATACGACGGAACAACAGACCCTGGGGTTTGGATTGAGGACTATATCCTTCATATCCATATGGCTCGAGGAGATGATCTCCACGCAATCAAATACTTACCCCTCAAGCTCAAAGGGCCAGCTCGTCACTGGCTCAAAGGCCTCCCCGAAAGCTCCATTGGAAGTTGGGAAGAGCTCGAAGACGCCTTTCGGGCAAATTTTCAAGGGACTTATGTCCGACCTCCGGATGCGGATGATCTGAGCCATATAACTCAGCAGCCCGGAGAGTCAGCCCGAAAGCTTTGGAATAGGTTTCTTACTAAAAAGAACCAGATTGTCGACTGTCCGGACGCCGAAGCCTTAGCGGCTTTCAAGCATAGCGTCCGTGACGAATGGCTCGCCAGACACCTCGGCCAAAATAAGCCGAGAACGATGGCCGCATTAACAAACCTCATGACCCGCTTTTGCGCGGGTGAGGACAGCTGGCTAGCCAGATGCAGCACCAGCGACCCCAGTACATCGGAAGTTAGAGATGGAAACGGGAAATCACGGCGCAACAGCAATAACAAACGCCGGAATAAAGAAGACAGCACGAAGGGCACGGCAGTAAATGCCGGATTCAAAAGCTCTCGGCCAGGTCAAAAGCCGCCCACTAAAGGCACCAGGGATGAACTGTCCAGCCTCAACAAAATTCTGGACCAAGTATGTCAGATCCACAGTACCCCGGGTAAACCTGCTAATCATACCCACAGAGAATGTTGGGTCTTCAAGCAGTCCGGCAAGCTCAACGCCGTACACAAGGGGGAGGACACACCAAGTGAAGACGAGGACGAGCCCCCCAAGCAAGACACGGGGGAACAAAAGAAATTCCCACCAGAAGTCAAAACAGTAAACGTACTACACATGATCAAGGGAAAAAACAATGCGGCACCCCCAGGAAAATATACCCAAGTGCCTGTCACCTCGAAGTCCTGCCAATGGTCGTCTCAACCGATCACTTTCGACCATCGTGATTACTCAGCAAGTATCCGACACGCAGGATGGGCTGCCTTGGTATTAGACCCAGTAATTGGCGGATATCACTTCACACGAGTCTTGATGGACGGCGGCAGCAGCCTAAACCTAATATACCAGGATACAATCCACGGGATGGGGTTAGACCCAACACAAATTCGCCATAGCAATACTACCTTTAAAGGAGTAACGCCAGGCCCAGGGGCACGTTGTACGGGCTCCCTCCTACTACAAGTTATATTCGGCTCCCCCGATAACTTCCGTCGCGAGCATTTAACTTTCCACATCGCTCCGTTTCAAAGTGGCTATCAAGCACTGCTAGGACGCGAAGCTTTCGCTCGCTTTAATGCAATACCACACTACGCCTCCCTCACACTCAAGATGCCCGGTCCACGTGGCATCATTACAGTGCATGGAGATATCAAGCGCTCTCTGCGCGCCGAAGAGAGTGAGGCTGCCTTGGCAGCCGAACATTAAAGACGTCCGGACCAGCGATCGAGTCCGGCGCCGCTATTTACACCGAATAGGTGATCACACCCCTATTCGTCAATACAAGGGGCTCAACGCGCGCAGACAAGTGGCAATTTCTTATCATCTTCAATTATACATGGTTTCTTTAAAAACTATCTTTTTGCATGACAACTCTTTCACTTAACTTCCTCTCTTTTACAGAAAATCGTGCTACACCCATCTAGGATACGGCACAACGGAGACACAGGCGCAGACGTGCAGCAGGGACCCGCTCAAAGGATTCTTTTTAGATTAAGACCCTGCGTAAACCTTTTTTACTGTCTCTTGTTGATACATATCCACCGTTGTGAAGGATGCTGACGTCTTGGCATGTGGCCACGCCAGAACAATGCACGTACCTGGACACAAGGGGCTTCTTACAAAGGCCATTATTTAGGCCCGGTTTATACCACAAAGACCGAATACCTTAGGGAGTGTTCGGCGTCGCGAGTTTGGCCCTATATGCATCAGCTCCGAATCATTGTCTTTGGTCAAATGTTGGGTTTGCCCGGCTCCTGTGTTTTGGTGCCTTACGTTCCGCTTTACCGGCTAAGGTAGCACCAGGAGAACTACTGCGATTGTGCCCTGGTTCATCCGGATGAGCACCTCAGTAGAGAAAGCCGAAAACTGACTGTCATGATATAGCGTGAGACTGGTCAACCACTCGATGACCTGTGGGAATGTTAGAATTCCTCCGCCTTAACGAAGGGCCATTTTCCGGCTAGGCATATACGCACCCCGAGATCGGGAGAGTGCGGAGCCACCAGGGGCTATCTAGTAGCCCCACTGTCAAACTCCTATGGCTAAGTGAAAGTGTTAAAGCATTATAGTCCGGTTGCCTCGCTCGCTCCGCTATCACCTCCTTAATAGGACCAAGACGTTGGGTTAAGTGTGAACGCGTGTTTTTGCTAGCACCTCCGCATTATATGCGTGGGGGTTGAAGCCGACGACTGCAATCTTTCAGGTTATACACACGTATACAAAAACGACCGCCCAGGAGGCATCATATTACTTTCAGGCAAAAGTATAAAAATAGCCTTATAAAACTCTATAAAAGCATTTCGCTTACAATGAGATTACATATCACTCAAACATAATATTTTTTGAGCACTGGGTCTCTACCAAACGGGCACCCTCAAGAACTTCTTCAAAGTAGCGCTCAGCAGCCTTTTGACCTATGGCCGAATCCCGCGCTGCAACATTGGTAGCATCCATCTCTGCCTAGTATGCCTTGACACGGGCAAAGGCCATCCGTGCGCCCTCTATGCACGCCGACCTCTTCATCGCATCAATGCGCGACATCACATCGAGTAACTGCTGCACCAAGCTGAAATAGTTGTTCGGTTTTGACCCTTCCTGCCATAACTGATCCACAACAGACCTCATGGAGAGTCCAGACAACCTATTTAGTTTGGCCCATTTGGCTAATTGGTCAGTCAATGAAAGTGGACGCTCGGGAGTATGGAATTGTCTCCAAAATAGCTGGTCTACTCCACGGTCCGTCTGACCCTGGAAGTACTTGGCCGCATCGGCAGCGCTCGCCGCCAAATCCATATACACATCCTCCGAGCTCCACAGCCGATCCAGGGGGGCATACCGTGGATCTCCGAACTTCCTCCGCAACATAAAGGATTTCCCAGCTACAATATCCTCGGCTTCCCGCAGCTCCTCCTTCTTTGCCCTCATAGCAGAGCGGAGGTCCTTTCTCGTCGCAGCAGCCTTCTCAAGGTCCGATGCCTTCGCCTGGTTTTCCTTTTCAAGAACCCGGCAACGGTCGGCGGCGGCTTTTAATTCTATGGCCATCTTGGCCATCTTGTCTCGGCTCTCGCCATGTGCGGCCTTCTCGGCTTGCAACTCTTCGGCCGCCTTTAAAGCAGCCGCATTACCCAACCTCGCTTGTTCCTTGGCTCGGGCAAGTTCTGCCCGCAAGGCTTCAACATTGGCAGCCCCATCTGCAGTCACAACATATTAAAGATACTGGCATCATGCTACTCTTCCTATGTGACGTTCACCAGATAATGACACTTACCCTGTGCCTCGTCAAGCCTTTTGTTAACAAGCTCGATGTCGGCGTCTGCCGCATCCAACTGCCGTTCTAAATGGGCAAAGTCGCTAGTCCGGCTAGCCACCGGAGCTTCCATCACCTGCACATCGAGGCAGTATGGTTATTACCTGGGAATATGATCCTCTGTTCGTCGTCGTTTCCGACGACAACCAGAGTCTCAGGGGCTACTATCTACACAGGGCACACCTAGTATGTGCAGGACTATCATACATTATTTTACGTACCTCAAACCCTGTCAGTAGACTCATAAAAGCTTTATGCAATCCGCTTTCGGCGGACGAGATTCTCTCCATCACCGTATTCATCAGCACACGGTGTTCATCTGAGATGGCCGCTCGCCCCACCAACTCCCTCAGAACATCCGACTGCACACTAGACGGTGCCGGACTCGTTTGTCTGCTCTCTTTGGGAGCCGGACACTAAGAACTTCGAGGGTCGACAGGATTATCTTCTGGCCTCGCCGGACTCGGAGAGGCCCTCCACGACGACACTTCAGGGTCGCCCGCTTCCGGAGCGGAGGAGTCCGGAGGGGGCGTTTCGCTCTCCATCATCTCTGGAAGAAGATCCCCCGAAGACGAGCTCATTTGAGAGGGGCTAAGGCCCGAACTGCAAAGATACATGTAGCGGTTATCTTCTCAGAAGAAAAGACGACATATCTGTACTATTAAGGTATTTTGGGTCACTTACGACTCGTGGGAGAATTGATCCCCTCGCGGACTTTGTGCGGCAACGGCGCCCCCGAGGTAGGACCCTCTGTGGGAGACTTCTTCCCTCGTTTGGAAGTTTCGGCTTCCGAATCCCCGGGTGCAGTTCTTTTCCTCTTCTGGTCGTCTTCCTTCATGGAGACGCCCGCTCCCTCGGCTAGAATGGGCAGCATTGAGGGCCCGCGTCTGCCTGCATTACCATCCATAGTATTTTCCTTTAAAGGCTCCGGGCAGGGTGCGGTCTGGAGCATCTTCTCCAATACCGGATTTTCCAAACCCTCAGGGAGGGGGGCCGAACACCGAATCAACTTCGCCTTTGTTAGCCAGTCCTGGTCAAAAAGCAAACTCTCAGAAATAACTTTGTAACAAAGGAGAGATAGTATGTTCGGCCGGAAGATGTCTTACCTGTTCGGCGGCGCGGTTGCTACTCAGGCCCGCGTCCTCGGTGATTTCCGGACACTCCACCTGAGGTCCGAAGAACGACTTGTACATCTCCTCGTGCGTCAGGCCGAGGAAATTTTGAATGGCGCGCGGTCCCTCGGGATTAAACTCCCACAAGCGAAGAGGCCGGCGTTTGCAAGGCTGGACTTGGCGAACCAGCATAACTTGTGCTACCGCAACCAAACTGAAATCTCCATTAAAGAGATCTTGAATGCGGCTCTGCAGTATAGGCACGTCCTTGGCCGGACCCCAGCTCAATCCTCTGCTAATCCATGACATCAGTTGTGGTGGAGGGCCCGGGCGGAAGACAGGGGCGGCCGCCCACTTGGCACTTCTAGGAGCCGTGATGTAGAACCACTCCTGTTGCCACAATTCAGACACCTCTGGAATGGAACCTTTGGGCCATGCAGCTCCCGTCATCTTGCGTATTGAGGCACCTCCACACTCCGCATGTTGCCCCTCGATCATCTTCGGTTTTACTTCAAAGGTCTTGAGCCATAGGCCAAAGTGAGGGGTAACCCGGAGGAAGGCCTCGCACACAACAATAAATGTCGTGATATGAAGAAAGGAGTCCGGAGCTAGATCATGGAAATCTAGCCCGTAGTAAAACATCAAGCCCCTGACAAAAGGATCCAATGCAAGGCCTAGACCTCGGAGGAAGTGGGAGACGAACACGACGCTCTCGTTGGGTTCGGGGGAGGGGACGGCCTGCCCCCGGGGAGGCAGCCGATGCAGAATCTCGGCGGTCAGATATCTGGCCTCCCTCAACTTTTTGACGTCTTCTTCCGTGACGGAAGAAGGCACCCATCGGCCTTGAAGGCTAGATCCGGACATGACTGAAGGTTCGGAGCACCTGACCTGAACTTTGGGCGTTTGAGCTTGAGGTGGGGGAAGGATTCGATTGAGCACGGGAGGGAAAAATAAAAGGCCTCGTCCCTTTATAAAGAGGGTGGATATCGAGCGTCCTCCCCGTGTCCGTTTGGACTTGCCTATGATCTAGGAGTCCTAGAAGCGGTTGGGTTACCCACGCCCGTATTGATGAGAATCCCGGAATAAGGGGACACGATCTCTGCTTTAACAAGACGTGCCAAGGAAACCGCCTCGCATAACGCGCTAAGATGGGACAGTAAAACGGTTCGAATAAAAGCTTGGCCGTGGTGTGATGTCACACTACGGAATACGTCAGCAGATTAGATTTGTGTAAATATTATTCTCTCTATGGCAATATGTGGAAACTTATTTTGCAGAGCCGGACACTATCTTTGTGTTCAAAATCTTCTATGAAGTACTTGGAGGAGGAACCCGCCTTGCAATGCCGAAGACAATCTACGCGCCGGGCTCGTCGTCATTGAAGCCTAGTTCAGGGGCTACTGAGAGAGTCCTGGATTAGGGGGTGTTCGGATAGCCGAACTATACCTTCAGCCGGACTCCTGGACTATGAAGATACAAGATTGAAGACTTCGTCCCGTGTCCGGAAGAGACTTTCCTTGGCATGGAAGGCAAGCTTGGCGATACGGATGTTCAGATCTCCTACCATTGTAACCGACTGTATGTAACCCTAACCCTATCCGGTGTCTATATAAACCGGAGGGTTTTAGTCCGTAGGACAACATACACATCAACAATCATACCATAGGCTAGCTTCTAGGGTTTAGCCTCTCTGATCTCGTGGTAGATATACTCTTGTACTACCTATATCATCAATATTAATCAAGCAGGACGTAGGGTTTTACCTCCATCGAGAGGGCCCGAACCTGGGTAAAACTTCGTGTCCCTTGCCTCCTATTACCATCCGGCCTAGACGCACAGTTCGGGACCCCCTACCCGAGATCCGCTGGTTTTGACACCGACACCCCCCCAACCGAGGTTCACCTAGCAAAGTTTGAAGTAGCTAGCAGACCCCCTCCCTCGTGTCAGCACGAAGGGAATCCTAAGCTATGAATGCATGCCCCCCAACCGAGGTTCACCCTAGCAAAGTGCGAAGTAGCTAGCAGCCACCCCTCCCTCGTGTCAGCACGAAGGGAATCTAAGCTATGAATGCACATGCCCCCCCCCCCAATCGAGGTTCACCTAGCAAAGTGCGAAGTAGCTAGCAGCCCCCCCCCTCGTGTCGGCACGAAGGGAATACTAAGTTATGAGCATCCCCCCTCCCCAACCGAGGTTCGCCTAGCAAAGTGCAAAGTAGCTAGCAGCCCCCCACCCCCCTCATGTCGCCACAAAGGGAATCCTAATTAAGCTATGAATGCATGCCCCCCCAACCGAGGTTCACCTAGCAAAGTGCGATGTAGCAACCCCCCCCCCCCCCCACACACACACACTTTCAGTCGGCGGGCCAGAGAGGCATATATCTCACCAAGATGGATCATAAAACGGACCAAGAATAATCCACCTTGGTCGTACAACCTCTCTCTTGTTATTGGTCAAAGTGATGGTCGTCCATGCGACCCCGGAGATGGGCTAACTCGCCAATAATCATGCAAGTAGCTAGTCCCCGAAGACAACCACTGCATGCGTGTGGCAAAAACATTTGTATGGAGAGGTGTGTTTTTGAGTAACAATGGAACAACTTTGATGTGGCACCGTGATTTCAAACTAGAAATCCCCACACCGAGTGAGGGTTAGGTTGACGATGCATATGTATGTTACACCATACTTCAAGCCAATGACGGGGATTCATATATGCATGCATGCGTGTATAGTATATGCGCTCAAACTTAATTAGGTCTGAATCTCACCATGACCAATACTACGATAACATGAGCCAAATGAAGAATCCGCCATGGTAACCTATCTTGTTGTTGGTCAAGGTGATCATGGATGTCCACGCGGGCCCATGAATATATAGGCTTGTCGCCGATAACCACGTGAGGGAGTGTATCATTCGAAGGCAACCACTACATGCATATGTATGGATGTGATGTGTGCATGCATGTTTGAATACACAACATTGATCTAGCGCGTGTATCAAAATTCATACACTAGCTCCCCACACAGAGCGAGATCAGTTCATGATGGTGTCGTTGTACTAGCCACTTCGACTTGATGGGAGGGATTCATGCATACACATGCATGTGTGTGTGCTCAAAGTGTATCATGCATGTCATCCCAGAGCAAAAATAATAATCCCCTCCTAAGTCAAACTAACCTCTCTTGTTGTCAAGCAAAAAGAAGTGATGGACCAAGCGGGGCCACAGATGGAAAGCATCGATATCGCTAATAACCGCTTAAGTGGCGCGAGAGGACAACCACCACCGCTTTGCATGTGGGCCAAGCATATATATGTTGAATACCCAAAATGCACAACTTTGATGTGCCACATGCCTCAAAAACCGTAAACCATGCACCCACATAGAGCGAGGTTCATATCAAGCTTACTACATATGATGGGTCCCCTTCCTCCCTCTTCACCGCATACTATATCCTCCTACCGTAATATATGTACAACCCAAAAGAATCCTCATCGATGGTGAAATTAATTAACCTCTTCCGATGTAGGTCAAAGTGATGCATGCATGCATGCATCAACGATGGCCTCGTGGGCCCACAGATGGAAGCATCACACGTGAGTGTCCTAGCTAGGATATATATGCATGTGGCCCAAAAAGGTGTTATGTGATGTTAGAATAACCAATGTCACAATTTTGATGTGGCATGTGCCTCGGTAACCAAAAAGTCCCGACACTGAGTGAGGTGTACTTGTTCACGACACATACGTATAGTATATATGCTAGTCCCCTCCCACCTCTTCGACGCGTACTATATACCACCATAACACAAACAAAAAAAATTCTACCTTGCTGGTCAAATTAACCTCACTGCCGGCTGTTCATCAAAGTGATGGACGACGACCTCGTGGGCCCACAGAAAGCATCACATGCGAGTATCGGGTGTTGTGTAGGACAACCATCGACTGTATGTGGCAAAACATTTATGTATGAAAGGGTTGTGTAATGTTTTAAATAACGATTTTACGACTCTGATGTGGCACTAGCCTGCTTAACAAAATGGCCAACCCACACGGTGGCTCACAACTCATAGTGTACTGCGAGCCACCTGCCACCCCCAAACACACACACACCCACACACACACCGCGAATCCACCGCAACTACGATGCATGTTAAATTAATTATCCCGCGGTGAACATACATGTTACCAAAGGAGGGACATTTTAATTTTTAAAAAGCACATAGATCATTAAGACATTTTAGTACATTGATTGATTGATTTTCCATGGGTATAATGTGCGAAAATCAAATTTGAGCTACATACACACGTGACAGTGCACCTAAATGGATTAAAAAAACACATGTGTCTCACTGGGTGCATGTTTACTCCTCGTGCAACAAATTTCAAACATTGAGAATCTTGATTTTTAAATTGTAGTACATCCAACACTTATTTGAAGTTCATGAAACTTATCGTGTTGTCATATGGACACCAATACAAAGTGACATTTTACTTTTTTTGTCAAATTTGAGACCAGTTTTGATGTAATCTTTATCTAATTATAGACAGGAGATTATTAATAATTGGGAACCAATATCCAAATGGATTATTTATTCGAACCGTGAGCGTTAGACCAACAATGGATACGTGCCATGCTTCAGTTAAGCAATAAAGCGGCAGAATTAATCATCCACATAGAAAAACAATATATGTGCCGCCGCATGACCCGTGTGGCGTGCGAGCAGGCGTGAGTTGACGGGACGCATGCGAGCAGTTCGTCGCACAGGCAGAAGGGGTGGGGTCCGTGCAGGTGTGTGAATTGGCGGAGGCATGCTTGCTGCGCAGTGTCATCGGGAGGAGTGCGTGTAACTGTGTGAAACTTTGGTAGGCATGCCAGCAGTCCGGTGCACACGCTCACCGGGAGGCGAGCGATCGGTTTGACCGCCGCGTGCCTCTCTCCCACAACTCCCACTACTCCATATTAATGGTGCGCCCAAGCGGCCGCACCCCCCCATCATCGCTACGCACACACAATCCTCTCTATCTCTCTCTCTGCTTGCATCCTCGATGCCGCTCTCAGTCCTAAAAGCCGTTAGTGTATGAGGATGCCGTCGAAGCGCCCCATCAGAGGGAGTGGCGGCGCTGGGGCTGCTAAAGCACCAGAGCACGGCATGAAGATGGAGACAGAGGTTGCCATCACCGCCGGCGAGTTATCGCTGCACCCTGACATCGTCGACGACATCGAGCTTCCACAACCGGAGGCGGAGTTCCACACCGACTCCGACAACCACTCCGGCGACGACTCCGACGACGACGAACAGTTGGTTAGTCATCTATACCCATTTATGTGTCAAATAGATCATAGGGTTTCTCTGGTTACTCCTGCCTCCCCCTTTTTGGAATAGAAATCATGTGGTTATGTTCTCCCAATCCATGAAATATGGGTAAGTTTCGTTAGATCCATGTAGTGTATTGATTGTTTGAATGGTACATGTGATAAGTGATTAGTTGTTTCATCTGTGGAAATGATTTCTGCTAGTAATCTGACTAGGGTTAGTGTTCGTGCTAATAATTCCTAGCCAGGACTTGACAATTGATTTTGAATGACCTACCTATGTTTTTGCCATTATTTTCTTCAAGATTGGTCTGTACATAAACGACCGTGCTTAAAAATCGAACCATAATTTCTCGATATGTATAAATAAATAGCCATAAATTCCTAATCCTACTTCACGGCATGTAATCAGTGATTTGATGCCAAATTTGTTTTACTATTTGTATAGGTGTTGTCTGACGATGTGGACAACAAGGATGAAGATGTCCAGAGGAGGTACAACAGGCAGATCCTGAGAGAGCTTTATGCGGGAAAGCATAACAGGCGTATTAGGACCTGGAACGGCGGTTATGGATGCCCATTTTGCAACCAGAAGCTTCATGACGCGTATCTAAGTGTTCTGGCGCATGCAAGAGGACGGGTCGTTGGCTCCTTCAAGCAGAAGTATTCTCAGTGGCGCTTGGCAACTTATTCCAATGGATCACCTCTTCTTGTCTGTATACAAGGCACTGTTGATGTTACTAGGGAAGCAAGTGTTGTCTCGCATGGTCGCACTCTCCGGATTGATTCCAACATCCGTTGCAGGGTATTCGGGATGGATACTAGTGTACTAGCGCCAACACCTTCTCCCTGGTTCGGTATTGAAAGTCTTGGAGGAAACTCACTCTTCCTTGGACAAAACTATCCAATGATGGTGGAAGGCGATCCAGCTGTTGTTGACACAATGTTACTACCATTTATGAGAAGCAACTATATCTATACCTCGGACATTACTATGCTTCCCTACTGTCCCAATATGGGTCCTGACATAGGCCGCTTCAGCCTCGATGATCAGTCCTGCGTTGGTCTCGAGATTGACAATAGCTCGCCCTTCCTAGAGAATCACTTCTGGTTCAAAGCAAGCGTTTCCAACACCGATGAGTGGTTGAGCTGAAGTTCATTTCATCGCTTTGTTATTTGTTGTGTGAGAAAAACTTTACTAGAATGTTTTGTTGGAAATGATCTATAATCCAACGTGTATCCTCATTGTCATTGTGGGTTGATGACTTGTTGTATGTAATCAATGGTATGTTTGCATATGCGTCCATCAACTCCCGCCTGCTAGTGGTGTCCATATGAATAGTGTTAGTGATTTTAGTTGCAAAAATTAGATAGTGCTAGTGATTTGTAGCTGCATATTTTGACAAATCGCAGTGTTACAAGGTTGACAAATGGCAATGTTACTAGATAAACAAATGTCAATCTTTCCAGTTTGACAAATGGCAACATACCCAAAATGATAGATATGCAAATCTTACCCAATTGATCTTTCTCGTGTCTCCATGAAAGCGGAGAAGCCCAAGAAGAAAAGGCCCATGAAGATTTCTGGGCATGAACTTACACCTGTTGCTGTTCTGCGGAACAAAGATGAAACCATTTATCTGTCCAGCGATGACGAGCTTGGCGATGAAGCCCTTGAGCAGTTGATCAAGAGCAAGAAAGAGGCGGAGATCTTCAACGATCTGCCCCTCTTTGACGTTGATATTTTGAACAATTTCATTGATGAATGGTTCAATGATCAAAGCCTCAACATTGATGATCTTCAGCTGCCAAACAACATAAGCATCATGTTTCAGGGAGCCATTGCAAACGAACTATCCGTGGCTCAGAAAGTCGTCAAGCTGAAGAACAAAATTGATTATGAAAAGGCGCAGTTCAAGAAGAACATGGCAAAGCTCAGTGTGGCAGAAGTTCAAAGCTTCAAGGTGATGATGAATGAGCTCAAGGAGCAGTTTCACAAGAAATGCGTGGAAGCTAAAGGTTCAAGAGAGCGGATGAAATACTTCGCTGAGAAATGTATTCAAGCACACAATGAGGCTGAGAAGCGCAAGGCTTTGGGGCGTCCTGGTATCGACCCCAGAATGGCTGCCAAACAAAAGAAGAAGTCTGTTGCGGCACGCACTGAAGCACCAAGGTAGGAAGCACCTACCATTGTCTTCCCTACCAGCATGACAGGCTTGAGGCCTAAGGTCCCCTCAGCAGCTTCAGAACTAAACAAGACAAGGGCAGCTGAAGTCGATGCCAAGAAGCGCAAGAACAAGAATGCCTCTGATGGTGCTCCATCAACAAAGAAGCCGAAGATAGAGTCTTCGCAGAAAGAGCGTGCTACTGCCACAAAGACACTTGTTGTTGAGCCCATCTCAGTTGCACGTCCTGCCTCCTCCAAGCAAGAGCATCAACTTGTAGTTCACGAGCCTGCTACCATAGAGGCTCCTGAAGACGAAGAAATACCAGCTATTGACCCCATCACAGCTGAAGACATTGGTCATGAAGACAATGTAGAAGATGATGAAGTCCTTTCTCAGATCGAGCACCAACTGGTATCATCGCCTGTTCTCACGAAGAGCAAACTCATCAGCATTGCTTGTCCCATGACGCCAATTGCTCAGGATGCTTTGTGGGCTAATCGCCCTCAACAAGAGACCCCAAGTAATGAAGACACACCCAGTACTCCACCACCTCAAGTCACCACTCTGGTGCTTGACGATGACTACATGGTCTAGACCACTCCATCACCACAAGCGTCACCCGCACTCCGCAGGCTTCGCAAAGGCCCTAGGCCACAGGTCGCCATGTTGAGCATTCCAGAGGGAAAAGTGCAACAAAGCTCAGTAGCACGCAAAGTGTTTCCTGAAGCCACTCCTACTGTGAATGTCTCTGGGTCTGAAGCCAAAGCCGTTGAAGACATTCCGACTGCATCAGCCGAAGAAGAAATAAGAGAAGAAAGAGTTGCCACACCCCCAGTCACTCAAGAAGTTGTTCTCGAGGAGAATGTGTCAGTGCCCGACCCTCCTGTTACTGAGGAGGAGGTTAAAAACATTGAGGCGGCCACAAACAACACTGCTGAAGCCAATGATGTTGTCATGGCTGAAAATACTATGGCGCATGAAGCTAATGTTGCACCTGACGCTAGTGTGCAACCTGAAGCCACAGTCAATGCCGAAGTTGCAGTTCCACCCCCAAGGCCTCACACTATTGAGCAGGAATTTGATCACAACAAACCTGTCACTGTCAGATGGCCTGTTCTGGTTCCTCCCACTGCTCCCGGTCCACAATATGAATATCATGTGGAGCACAGGCCTCGGGTCCAGAAGCCAAATCCTAGACTGCCAAGGTTTCCCGATGCTGCAACATCGCCAAGATCGTTCAGTGTGAAAAACTTCAGGGCACACAACACATTCTTTTACAGTGCCAAGAACCCGTACTCGAAGCCAAAGATCCCATCTGATTGCTTCTGGAGCTTTCAACAATGCAGTTATTACTCATGTATCTTATACAATCAAGGGCGGATCTTTCCTCACATGCGTCTGGATTGTGAAGCCATTGCTGGACTGCCCTGCTTGGAAGAAGCTCTAGACTGTTTCAGAAATGTTGGCCTTCTGAAGTTTGTCACTGACAAAGAGCATTGGAACGAAGAGCTTCTGATGCAGTTCTATGCTACTCTTCATATTTGTGGCCACAACAGTGATCCAAAGACTTGGGTCCTTGAGTGGATGATAGGTGATGTGCACCACGAAGCCAAAGCTCAAGATATCATTGAGCTTACTTCCCTTCCCACTCCAGGTGAGTTCTATGAACCTGGTTATCAGCTACACAGGAAGGCATTGGAGAGCATATTTTAGAAGCCTGAGCCCAACATGAGTCAGATGCTCAGCATGATGAAGCCACTGCCACAAGATGCTGAATATCCTAAGGTATTCTTTGTCGAAGACCTCGAGTATCTGCCCTGAACCATTTATCACATTGTAAGGCGAACTCTATGGCCCGTCAAAGGATATTCTCCTGCAGCTAAGCTTGAAGGCACGATGAAGACATTGGTGTTCTATATTCTCAATGGCATCAACTTCAATGCTCACGATTTCTTCATCAGGCAACTTGTTGCATCTGGAATTGATCTATTTGGCCTGAAGTTTTATGCTCCATGGGTGATGCGCTTAATCAAGCTTCACTCTTCTGTCAACTATCAGCCCTCTGCGCGCAACCATCTTATCTTCTTGCCTGAGGTTGATATGTTTGTCGAAGCCATCTACCCTGAGCCTGCCAAGGAGCCAATTTATCTTCATAATGTTGATCGCCAAAGCTTCTCGCAACCAATTGAGGGAGTTCTTGCTGCAACTCGTGTCTATCCTCTGGCTGGCAATACACGTGCACCTCATCATGCAACTACTGAAGCCACTGAAAGCACCATTGCTCAAAGGCCTCGGAAGCGATCTCGTGTGCTCAATGACCGAGAGCTTCTTGTGGCCTTGCATCAGAAACAAGATAGGCACCATGACTGGCTCAAGCGTTAGATGCAAAGCATCTTGGTGGACGTCAATCACATCAGAAACTTGGCCACCAAGAACTCATTTGTTGCCCATGAAGCCCGTAGGAGGTTCTAGACGAGTCTCACACTTCTATGCCCTGAAGAAGATCTTTTCGAAGATGGCTTCACTGAGGGTTTCAAATTTGACTCCACTCCTCGCAATGTAAGCTGGCGTCGAACTCCACCCATTGAAGATTTTGAGTATTCATCTTCGGCTGCAACTGTTGTTGCGAGGGTCGTCGAAGAAGAAGACGATGCCACTTCACCAGCCATGGCTTCACTGTGTCTCGACACTGCACCAGGCCCCTCTACACCACCGAACTCCAACGTTGACCCTGCCCCTTCATCTACTCCTGATGGGAACGAGTAGATGCTCTATGTCTTCAAACCTTTTTGGTCCTTACTGACAAAAGGGAGAGAAGCATATGAGTTGATAGTCTTCAAGCGGGTCCATATGGGCGGTTGCTAAATTTTTTTTTTGCTAAGTGGTTACAACTCTTGTTTTTTGATACATTTGGTTCTTTGGGTTGTAGAACTTAAACTTGATGGTCGTCTGCTACTTTGTCTGCCACTCTATGATGCGATGATAAATTCCGCATGAAGTCATTTCGCATACATCCATTTTTCATTATGCATATCATTATCTTTGTTATATCTTTATATGCATAATGAATTGTCTTCATAGGTAGAGGATCTCCACAAGTAAAACCTACCATGTGCATTTGCATTCAAAAGCAAACTACTTATATGCACATCTTCAGGGGGAGCCTTTTTCTACTTATGAAGACAATGCATTAAATCTCTAAACTTTCACATATTTTTATCCCCGTTGAAAACTTTAACCAGGTTGTCATCAATCACCAAAAAGGGGGAGATTGTAAGTGCATCTAGTGCCACCCCTAGTTGGTTTTGGAGTATTGACGACAAACTTGGTTGATGGACTAATGTGTTTGTGAGAATTGCAGGATAACACAAGTAGTAGTCCCTCATTGATTCGGTTTACCTACCAGAGATGACCCCTAAAAATATGTGAAGACATTGAAGACAATGGTGGTCTGTGAAGAGATTCACATTGAAGACTATGACATGAGAAGACATCGCATGAAGACTATGGATGGCGAAGACATAGTTGTTTTGTAGTTTCCTTTTCTTCTTTGTTGAGTCATAGGAACCACCGTACTATTAAGTGGGGTCCAAGTGAATGAAGTTAGTGTGACTGAAGTGATGCTCAACCAAATCCTATGTCTTCGAGTGAATACAATGAGAGCAAATCTTATCCAGAGCTGGATGAGTCAGCTTTACTTGTAGCCCAAGTCAAGATGCCGCGTGTGTTTGAAATCTGACTGTTGGACACGTGTTAGTTCGTTAATGACCCAGGGTCATTTCAGACAAATCAGGGTGGGTTGCCTCCTGGCTATAAATAGCCCACCCCCTACACCATAAATTGGTGGCTGCTCAGAGTTAGTGCACGGCTTTTGTCGTTTAAGAGCAACCCACCTCCGAAGCTTTTGAGAGAGAAATCCTTGCGAGGACAAAGCCCTAAACACCTAGAGCCAAAGAGTGTTAGGAATCACTGAAGTCTTTCTGTCTGCGTGATCTGAAGACTTGTTACACTTGAGGACTGTGAATCCTCTAGCCGGTTAGGCATCATGTTCTAAGTATCCAATATTCATTGTGGATTGCCAATGAACAAACTCTGTGAAGGTTTGGAAGTCTACCTTGAAGACTTATGATACGTCTCCAACGTATCTATCATTTATGAAGTATTCATCTTATTATATTATCTGTTTTGGACATTTCTGGGCTTTAATAAACACTTTTATATTATTTTTGGGACTAACCTATTAACCAGAGGCCCAGCCCAAATTGCTGTTTTCTTGCCTATTTCGGTGTTTCGAAGAAAAGGGATATCAAACGGAGTCCAAACGGAATGAAACCTTCGGGAGAGTTATTTTTGGAACAAAAGCAATCCAGGAGACTTGGAGTAGACGTCAGGGAAGCTTCAAGGAAGCCACGAGGCAGGGAGGCGCGCCCTACCCCCCTGGGCGCGCCCCCACTCTCATGGGCCCCTCGTGGCTCCCCTGACCGACTTCTTTCGCCTATATATGTCCATATACCCTAAAAACATCGAGGAGCATGATAGATCGGGAGTTCCGCCGACGCATGCCTCTGTAGCCACCAAAAACCAATTGGGGCCCTGTTCCGGCACCCTGCCGGAGGGGGATCCCTCACCGGTGGCCATCTTCATCATCTCGCCGCTCTCCATGACAAGGAGGGAGTAGTTCACCCTCCGGGCTGAGGGTATGTACCAGTAGCTATGTGTTTGATCTCTCTCTCTCTCTCTCTCTCTCTCTCGTGTTCTTGAGGTGGTACGATCTTGATGTATCGTGAGCTTTGCTATTATAGTTGGATCTTATGATGTTTCTCCCCCTCTACTCTCTTGTGATGAATTGAGTTTTCCCTTTGAAGTTATCTTATCGGATTGAGTCTTTAAGGATTTAAGAACACTTGATGTATGTCTTGCATGTGCTTATCTGTGGTGACAATGGGATATCACGTGATCCACTTGATGTATGTTTTGGTGATCAACTTGCGAGTTTCGTGACTTCGTGAACTTATGCATAGGGGTTGGCACATGTTTTCGTCTTGACTCTCCGGTAGAAACTTTGGGGCACTCTTTGAAGTTCTTTGTGTTGGTTGAATAGATGAATCTGAGATTGTGTGATGCATATCGTATAATCATACCCACGGATACTTGAGGTGACATTGGAGTATCTAGGTGGCATTAGGGTTTTGGTTGATTTGTGTCTTAAGGTGTTATTCTAGTACGAACTCTATGATAGATCGATCAGAAAGGATAACTTTGAGGTGGTTTCATACCCTGCCATAATCTCTTCGTTTGTTCTCCACTATTAGTGACTTTGGAGTGACTCTTTGTTGCATGTTGAGGGATATTTATATGATCCAATTATGTTATTATTGTTGAGAGAACTTGCACTAGTGAAAGTATGAACCCTAGGCCTTGTTTCAACACATTGCAATACCGTTTTAGTTCACTTTTATCATTAGTTACCTTGCTGTTTTTATATTTTCAGATTACAAAAACCTATATCTATCATCCATATTGCACTTGTATCACCATCTCTTCGCCGAACTAGTGCACCAATACAATTTAACATTGTATTGGGTGTGTTGGGGACACAAGAGACTCTTTGTTATTTGGTTGTAGGGTTGTTTGAGAGAGACCATCTTCATCCTACGCCTCCCACGGATTGATAAACCTTAGGTCATCCACTTGAGGGAAATTTTCTACTGTCCTACAAACCTCTGCACTTGTAGGCTCAACAACGTCTACAAGAAGAAGGTGTTGTAGTAGACATAAAGCTCTTTTCTGGCGCCGTTATCGGAGAGACTAGCACTTGAAGGTATATCTTTAGATCTTGCAATTGAATCTTTTTGTTTCTTGTTTTATCACTAGTTTAGTCTATGAAATAAAACTACAAAAAATGGAATTAAGGATGCCTCATATGCTTCATCTTTTTAATGTCTTTCATGAAAATAAGGATTCCGATAATTGTGCTCAAGTGCTAGAAGAAGAATGCATTAGAATGTTTGGCACTAAATATTTGAATGATGAGCATGATTGCAATGTTGTTAGTATGAATTCCCTGAATATCCATGATGCTAATGATATGCAAAGCCACAAGCTTGGGGAAGCTATGTTTGATGAAGATGATATTTTTTGCCCCCAAGTTTTGATGAGAAAATTTATTATGATGATAGCATGCCTCCTATTTATGATGATTATATTGATAAAAGTGGATTTGGAGAGGTCATGACTTTATGTAGTAATGATTCCACTATTTCGGAAGAGGTTCCAATTTATTATGAGAACAAAGTTGCTATCTATGATGATTATTGTGATGACTTGTATGCTATTGAGAATAATGATATCCATGAAACTTGTCATCATGATTTTAGTTTTCAATTGGATTATGCCTCACATGATAGTTATTTTGTTGAGTTTTCTCCCACTACTATTCATGAGAAGAAATTTGCTTATGTGGAGAGTAATAAAAATTCTATGCTTGTAGTTCATGAAAAGAATGCTTTATGTAATGGTTATATTGTTTAATTCATTCATGATGCTACTGAAAATTACTATGAGGGAGGAATATATGCTTGTAGGGATTGCAATAATATCAAGTTTCCTCTCTATGTGCATAAAGTTTTAAAGTTATGCTTGTTTTGCCTTCCTATGCTAGTTGATTATTGTTCCCATAAGTTGTTTGTTCACAAAGTCCCTATGAATAGGAAGTGGGTTAGACTTAAATGTGCTAGTCATATTCTTCATGATGCTCTCTTTATGTTCCAATTCTTATCTTTTATGTGAGCATCATTGAAATCATCATACCTAGCTAGGTGCGTTAAATGATAGCGCTTGTTGGGAGGCAACGCAATTTTATTTTTGTTCTTTGCTTTTTGCTCCTGTTTAGTAATAAATAGTTCATCTAGCCTCTATTTAGATGTGTTTTTATGCTTTTAATTAGTGTTTGTGCCAAGTAGAACCTTTGGGAATACTTGGGGAAAGTCTTTGCGATCTTTCTGTAAAAAACAGAAACTTTAGCGCTCATGGGATTTGCTGCCATTTTTTAATGGAGAGTGCTATTTGGTTAATTCTTTCTTCAGATGATTAATAGATAAATTCCTCATGTCCAGAAATTTATTTTAGAATTTTTGGGGTTCCAGAAGTATTCGAAACCTACAGATTACTACAGACTGTTATGTTTTTGATAGATTCTGTTTTTCGAGTGTTGTTTGCTTATTTTGATAAATCTATGGCTAGTAATAGAGTTTATGAACCATATAAAAGTTGGAATACAGTAGGTTTAACACCAATATAAATAAAGAATGAGTTCATTATAGTACCTTTTATGATATGTGTTTTGCTCGGAGCGTCAATTTATTTTGTTAGGATTTGCTTGCTGTTATTTAGAACAATGTTTTGCATCTTTTATTTCAATAAAACTGGCATTGATGGCCTTTACTATGCCTATTTTACAAGTCTACATGTTGCTGTTTGAAAACAGAAAGTTTACCACTATTGCAAAAATTCCCTAGAAAAGTCAGAATGTGATAAAATGTTGAAACCATTTGCATAATAAGCTCTGATAAATTTACTATAGTGGGACTTTTCTTTCATAATTTTTGGAGCTAGGGAAGTATGGATCTTGCTGCATTCTTCACAGACTGTCCTGTTTCGGCAGATTGCTGTTATGTTTGCATTGTTTGCATATGTTTGCTTGTTTAATGATTCTATTTGAGGATAGGACTATTAAATACGCGGAGGCATTTAGTATGCAATGTTGATTAGTAATTTTAGTGATTTTCTACAGAAGAGTATGATAAGGTTTTTGCATTGGTTTATACTAACTTATCTCACGAGTCCTTGTTGAGTTTTGTGTGGATGAAGCTTTTGAAATTTAGGGAGACCGTGATATGAGAGGAATTAAGGAGACACAAAAGCTCAAGCTTGGAGATGCCCAAGGCATACCAAGATAATATTTCAAGAAGTCTCAAGCGTCTAAGCTTGGGGATGCCCCGGTTGGCATCCCACCTTTCTTCTTCAACAACTATCGGTTAGTATCGGTTGATCCTAAGTTTTTGCTTCTTCACATGATGTTTGCTATTCTTAGATGTCATTTTATTTTGTTTTTCTTGCTGTTTGAATAAAGTATCAAGATATGAAATTATTAAATGGGAGAGTCTTCACATAGCTAAATAATTATTTAACTACTCATTGATCTTCACTTATATCTTTCGGAGTAGTTTGTTATTCATTCACGTGCTTCACATATATCCTATGAGTAAATGGTTGAATGAATTGTATATAATAAATCTGAAATTATATATGTTTCATATGCTTATCCCATGGGGAGTAATGACTTCACATATAAGAAGTAGAGGTGGTAAATTTATTGAAGATTAGCAAACATTGTATTGGTTGATGTCTACTACACAACCTCCTTCTTGTAGACGTTATTGGGCCTCCAAGTGCAGAGGTTTGTAGGACAGTAGAAAATTTCCCTCAAGTGGATGACCTAAGGTTTATCAATCCGTAGGAGGCGTAGAATGAAGATGGTCTCTCTCAAGCAACCCTGCAACCAAATAACAAAGAGTCTCTTGTGTCTCCAACACACCCAATACAATGGTAAATTGTATAGGTGCACTAGTTCGGCGAAGAGATGGTGATATAAGTGGTATATGGATGGTATATAAAGGTATTTGTAATCTGAAAATATAAAAACAGCAAGGTAACTAATGATAAAAGTGAGCGTAAATGGTATTGCAATGCGTTGAAACAAGGCCTAGGGTTCATACTTTCGCTAGTGTAAGTTCCCTCAACAATACTAACATAATTGGATCATAAAACTATCCCTCAACATGCAACAAAGAGTCACTCCAAAGTCACTAATAGCGGAGAACGAACGAAGAGATTATGGTAGGGTACGAAACCACCTCAAAGTATTCTTCCCAATCAATCAGTTGGTATATTCCTATAAGTGTCACAAACAGCCCTAGAGTTCGTACTAGAATAACACCTTAAGATACAAATCAACCAGAACCCTAATGTCACCTAGATACTCCAATGTCACCTCAAGTATCTGTGGGCATGATTATACGATATGCATCACACAATCTCAGATTCATCTATTCAACCAACACAAAGGACCTCAAAGAGTGCCCCAAAGTTCTACCGGAGAATCACAACGAAAACGTGTGCCAACCCCTATGCATAGGTTCATGGGCGGAACCCGCAAGTTGGTCACCAAAAGATACATCAAGTGAATCACGTGATATCCCATTGTCATCACAGATATCCACGCAAGACATACATCAAGTGTTCTCAAATCTTTAAAGACTCGATCCGATAAGATAACTTCAAAGGGGAAACTCAATTCATTACAAGAGAGTAGATGGGGGAGAAAACATCATAGGATCCAACTATAATAGCAAAGCTCGCGATACATCAAGATCGTATCACCTCAAGAACACGAGAGAGAGAGAGAGAGATCAAACACATAGCTACTGGTACATACCCTCAGCCCCGAGGGAGAACTACTCCCTCCTCATCATGGAGAGCACCGGGATGATGAAGATGGACACCGGAGAAGGATTGCCCCCTCCGGCAGGGTGCCGGAACGGGTCTAGATTGGTTTTCGGTGGCTACGGAGGCTTCTGGTGGCGGAACTCCCGATCTATTGTGCGTTCTGGAAGTTTTACGATACGTAGGTATATATGGGTGCAGGGGGTACATCGGAGCAGCTACGGGGGCCCCACGAGGCAGGGGGCACGCCCTAGGGGGGGCGCAGCCCCCACCCTCGTGAGCACCTCCTGTATCTCCTGACATGGAGTCCAAGTCTACCCGGTGGCTTTCGTTCCAAAAATAACTTCTCCAGTTGATTTCGTTCCGTTCGAAATTCCTTTTCTTCGAAACACTGAAATAGGCATAAAACAACAAATCTGGGCTGGGCCTCCGGTTAATAGGTTAGTCCCAAAAGTAATATAAAAGTGGATAATAAAGCCCAATATTGCCCAAAACAGTAGATAATATAGCATGGAGCAATCAAAAATTATAGATGCGTTGGAGACGTATCAAGCATCCCCAAGCTTAATTCCTGCTCGTCCTCGAGTAGGTAAATGATAAAAAGATAATTTTTGATGTGGAATGCTAGTTGGCATAATTTCAATGTAATTCTTCTTACTTGTGATATAATATTCAGATCCGAAAGATTCAAGACAAAAGTTCATATTAACATAAAAATAATAATACTTCAAGCATACTAATAAAGCAATTATGTCTTCTCAAAATATCATGGCCAAAGAAAGCTATCCCTACAAAATCATATAGTCTGGCTATGCTCTATCTTCACCACACAAAATATTTAAATCATGCACAACCCCAATGACAAGCCAAGCAATTGTTTCATACTTTTGACGTTCTCAAACTTTTTCAATCTTCACACAATACATGAGCGTGAGCCATGGACATAGCACTATAGGTGGAATAGAATGGTGGTTGTGGAGAAGACAAAAAGGGATAAGATAGTCTCACATCAACTAGGCGTATCAACGGGCTATGGAGATGCCCATTAATGGATATCAATGTGAGTGAGTAGGGATTGCCATGCAACGGATGCACTAGAGCTATAAGTGTATGAAAGCTCAACAAAAGAAACTAGTGGGTGTGCATCCAACTCGCTTGCTCATGAAGACCTAGGGCATTTTGAGGAAGCCCATCGTTGGAATATACAAGCCAAGTTCTATAATGAAAGATTCCCACTAGTATGTGAAAGTGACAACATAGGAGACTCTCTATCATGAAGATCATGGTGCTACTTTGAAGCACAAGTGTGGTAAAAGGATAGTAGCATTGCCCCTTCTCTCTTTTTCTCCCATTTTTTATTTTTTATTTTTTATTTGGGCCTTCTCTTTTTTTATGGCCTCTTTTCTCTCTTTTTTTATTTGGGCTTCTTTGGCCTCTTTTATTTATTTTTCGTCCGGAGTCTCATCCTGACTTGTGGGGGAATCATAGTCTCCATCATCCTTTCCTCACTGGGACAATGCTCTAATAATGATGATCATCACACTTTTATTTACTTCCAACTCAAGAATTACAACTCGATGCTTAGAACAAGATATGACTCTATATGAATGCCTCCGGCGGTGTACCGGGATATGCAATGACTCATGAGTGACAAGTATGAAAGAATTATGAACAGTGGATTTGCCACAAATACTATGTCAACTACATGATCATGCTAAGCAATGTGACAATGATGGAGTGTGTCATAATAAACGGAACGGTGGAAAGTTGCATGGCAATATATCTCGGAATGGCTATGGAAATGCCATAATAGGTAGGTATGGTGGCTGTTTTGAGGAAGGTATATGGTGGGTTTATGGTACCGGCGAAAGTTGTGCGGTACTAGAGAGGCTAGCAATGGTGGAAGGGTGAGAGTGCGTATAATCCATGGACTCAACATTAGTCATAAAGAACTCACATACTTATTGCAAAAATCTATTAGTTATCGAAACAAAGTACTACGCGCATGCTCCTAGGGGGATAGATTGGTAGGAAAAGACCATCGCTCGTCCCCGACCGCCACTCATAAGGAAGGCAATCAATAAATAAATCATGCTCCGACTTCATCACATAACGGTTCACCATACGTGCATGCTACGGGAATCACAAACTTCAACACAAGTATTCTCAAATTCACAACTACTCAACTAGCATGACTCTAATATTACCATCCTCATATCTCAAAACAATCATCAAGTATCAAACTTCTCTTAGTATTCAACACACTCATAGGAGAATTTTATTATTCTTGAATACCTAGCATATTAGGATTTTAAGCAAATTACCATGCTATTTAAGACTCTCAAAATAATCTAAGTGAAGCATGAGAGTTCATCTATTTCTTCAAAATAAAACTACCACCATGCTCTAAAAGATATAAGTGAAGCACTAGAGCAAATGACAAACTACTCCGAAAGATATAAGTGAAGATCAATGAGTAGTCGAATAATTATGCAACTATGTGAAGACTCTCTAACATTTAATAATTTCATATCTTGGTACTTTATTCAAACAGCAAGCAAAGCAAAATAAAATGACATCTAAGAATAGCAAACATCATGTGAAGAAGCAAAAACTTAGGATCAACCGATACTAACCGATAATTGTTGAAGAAGAAAGGTGGGATGCCAACCGGGGCATCCCCAAGCTTAGATGCTTGAGACTTCTTGAAATATTATCTTGGGGTGCCTTGGGCATCCCCAAGCTTGAGCTTTTGTGTCTCCTTAATTCCTCTCATATCACGGTCTCCCTAAATCTCAAAAGCTTCATCCACACAAAACTCAACAAGAACTCATGAGATAAGTTAGTATAAACCATTGCAAAAACCTTATCATACTCTACTGTAGCAAATCACTAAAATTATTATTCAACATTGCATACTAAATGCCTCTGCATATTTAATAGTCCTATCCTCAAATAGAATCATTAAAGAAGCAAACATATGCAAACAATGCAAACATAACAGCAATCTGCCTAAACAGGATAGTCTGTAAAGAATGCTGCAACATCCATACTTCCCTAGCTCCAAAAATTATGAAAGAAAATTCCCACTGTAGTAAATTTATCAGAGCTTAATATGCAAAAGGTTTCAACATTTTATCACATTCTGACTTTTCTAGGGAATTATTGCAACAGCGGTAAACTTTCTGTTTTCAAACAGCAACATGTGGACTTCTAAATAGGCATAGTAAAGGCTATCAATGCCACTTTTATTGAAATAAAAGATGCAAAACATTGTTCTAAATAACAGCAAGCAAATCCTAACAAAATAAATTGACGCTCCAAGCAAAACACATATCATGTGGTGAATAAAAATATAGCTCCAAGTAAAGTTACCGATGAACGAAGACGAAAGAGGGGATGCCTTCCGGGGCATCCCCAAGCTTAGGCTCTTGGTTGTCCTTGAATATTACCTTGGGGTGCCTTGGGCATCCCCAAGCTTAGGCTCTTGCCACTCCTTATTCCATAGTCCATCGAATCCTTACCCAAAACTTGAAAACTTCACAACACAAAACTTAACAGAAAACTCGTAAGCTCCGTTAGTATAAGAAAATAAATCACCACTTCAAGGTACTGTAATGAACTCATTATTTATTTATATTGGTGTTAAACCTACTGTATTCCAACTTCTCTATGGTTTATAAACTATTTTACTAGCCATAGATTCATCAAAATAAGCAAACAACACATGAAAACAGAATCTGTCAAAAACAGAACAGTCTGTAGTAATCTGGATCAAACATATACTTCTGGAACTCATAAAATTCTCAAATAAATTGCTGGACCTGATGAATTTATATATTAATCATATTCAAAAATAATTAACTAAATATCACTCTCCAAATAAAAATGGCAGTAATTCTCGTGAGTGCTAAAGTTTCTGTTTTTACAGCACGATCATAAAGATTTCACCCAAGTCTTCCCAAAGGTTCTACTTGGCACAAACACTAATTAAAAGCATAAACAACATCTAAACAGATGCTAGATGGATTATTTGTTACTAAACATGAACAAAAAGAAAGGAAAAAATAAAATTGGGTTGCCTCCCAACAAGCGCTATCGTTTAACGCCCCTAGCTAGGCATGATGATGTCAATGATGCTCACATAAAAGATAAGAATTGAAACATAAAGAGAGCATCATGAAGAATATGACTAGAAAATTTAAGTCTAACCCACTTCCTATGCATAGGGATTTTGTGAGAAAACTTATGGGAACAATAATCGACTTGCATAGGAAGGTAAAACAAGCATAACTTCAAAAATTTAAGCACATAGAGAGGAAACTTGATATTATTGCAATTCCTACATGCATATATTCCTCCTTCATAATAATTTTCAGTAGCATCATGAATGAATTCAACAATATAATCAACACCTAAATAATTCTTTTCATGATCTACTTGCATAGAAAATTTACTACTCTCCACATAAGCAAAATTCTTCTTATTCGGAATAGTGGGAGTATCATAGGAAACTTGAATACTATAAATTGTTTCCACATTAGAAGAGTAATGTTCAGAGAAGGGGTAATCATAACCATGACAAGTTTTATAGATATAATCACTGCTTTTTATAGCATAAGTATCATCACAATAATCATCATAAGTAGGAGGCATGCTATCATCATTATAAACTTGCATATCATAACTTGGGAGACTAAAAATATCATCTTCGTTAATCATAGCTTCCCCAAGCTTGGGACAAACATTAATTGCAGCAAATATATTCTCAAATATGTCATCCTCATCAAACATAGCTTCCCCAAGCTTGGGCCTTTTCATATCATAAGCATAATCACTCTCATCATTAATAGTATGGATAGCACCAAAAGTATAGCAATTATCATATTCTTCCAAGCAAGTGCCAAAAAGACTTTCAAGATCATAAGAAGTATCATTATCTTCCACAATTTTATTTTCATGAGGCACAATAGTAATAGGAGCAACACTATTTGGGGAGATATCTTTTTACCTCTCTTCCTTTTTCTTTTCTTCTTCTTCACCACATCATGTATGGGTTCAATCCTCTTTTTGGAGCTCCTTATCAATGAGATTGGTTGAATAGGAGGCTCCTCCTCGTTACCTGATTCATCATAAGAAATAATAGGAGGGTATTGGGAAGTCTCTTCCCTTTCATTAGTATTCTCTTCATCTTCTATTTGTTTTATTTTCTTTATGTAATTGGCAATATAAGGATTTTCAATGCAATTCACCGCACAATACATATAAATTTCCTCTAGATCAAAACCAAGAAGTTTATAACGGGCAAATTCTGGAAGATAGTTAGTTAGGCGTTTCATTTCTTCGTAGCCCATAAGCAAACTAAGTTCATTATAATGTGCAAGGGAAATCAAGTCATCACAATTTTTTGACACAATTAGATCATGAAACAATTTGCATCGGATAGCTAAATGACCACTTTCATTGCAAAGTCCACAAGTACGGCCAAGAAAATTTAAATTTTCAGCACAATCATCTAGCCTTTCTTGCAACATTTTAGTTTCTAAGTACTTATGCCTCATGCAATATCTATCTTCCCTATTTGGTGTATACTTGCAAACCCAATGCACTCCACAAAAATTGACATGTTTATAGGAGACATTTTCATCATAACTAGTGCAATCATCATTAGCATCATGGATATTCAAAGAATTCATACTAACAACATTGCAATCATGCTCATCATTCAAATATTTAGTGCCAAACATTTTATAGATTTCTTCTTCTAGCACTTGAGCACAATTATCCTTTCCATCATACTCACGAAAGATATTAAAAAGGTGAAGCTTATGAGGTAGACTCAATTCCATTTTTTGTAGTTTTCTTTTATAGACTAAACTATTGATAAAATAAGAAACTAAAAGACTCGATTGCAAGATCTAAAGATATACCTTCAAGAACTCACCTCCCCGGCAACGGCGCCAGAAAAGAGCTTGATGTCTACTACACAACCTTCTTCTTGTAGACGTTGTTGGGCCTCCAAGTGCAGAGGTTTGTAGGACAGTAGCAAATTTCCCTCAAGTGGATGACCTAAGGTTTATCAATCCATAGGAGGCGTAGGATGAAGATGGTCTCTCTCAAGCAACCCTGCAACCAAATAACAAAGAGTCTCTTGTGTCCCCAACACACCCAATACAATGGTAAATTGTATAGGTGCACTAGTTCGGCGAAGAGATGGTGATACAAGTGGTATATGGATGGTAGATAAAGGTATTTGTAATCTGAAATATAAAAACAGCAAGGTAACTAATGATAAAAGTGAGCGTAAACGGTATTGCAATGCATTGAAACAAGGCCTAGGGTTCATACTTTCACTAGTGTAAGTCCTCTCAACAATACTAACATAATTGGATCATAAACTATCCCTCAACATGCAACAAAGAGTCACTCCAAAGTCACTAATAGCGGAGAACGAACGAAGAGATTATGGTAGGGTACGAAACCACCTCAAAGTTATTCTTTCCAATCAATCCGTTGGGCTATTCCTATAAGTGTCACAAACAGCCCTAGAGTTCGTACTAGAATAACACCTTAAGATACAAATCAACCAAAACCCTAATGTCACCTAGATACTCCAATGTCACCTCAAGTATCCGTGGGCATGATTATACGATATGCATCACACAATCTCAGATTCATCTATTCAACCAACACAAAGGACCTCAAAGAGTGCCCCAAAGTTCTACCAGAGAATCACGACGAAAACGTATGCCAACCCCTATGAATAGGTTCATGGGCGGAACCCGCAAGTTGGTCACCAAAACATACACCAAGTGAATCACGTGATATCCCATTGTCACCACAGATATCCATGGCAAGACATACATCGAGTGTTCTCAAATATTTAAAGACTCAATCCGATAAGATTACTTCAAAGGGGAAACTCAATTCATTACAAGAGAGTAGAGGGGGGAGAAAACATCATAGGATCCAACTATAATAGCAAAGCTCGCGATACATCAAGATCGTATCACCTCAAGAACACGAGAGAGAGAGAGAGAGAGATCAAACACATTGCTACTGGTACATACCCTCATCCCCGAGGGAGAACTACTCCCTCCTCGTCATGCAGAGCACCGGGATGATGAAGATGGCCACCGGAGAAGGATTGCCCCCTCCGGCAGGGTGCCGGAACGGGTCTAGATTGGTTTTCGGTGGCTACGGAGGCTTCTGGCGGCGGAACTCCTGATCTATTGTGCGTTCTGGCAGTTTTACGATACGTAGGTATATATGGGTGCAGGGGGGTACGTCGGAGGAGCTACGGGGGCCCCACGAGGCAGGGGGCGCGCCCTAGGGGGGGCACGCCCCCACCCTCGTGAGCACCTCTCGTATCTCCTGACGTGGAGTCCAAGTCTATCCGGTGGCTTTCGTTCCAAAAATAACTTCTCCGGTTGGTTTCGTTCCGTTTCGACTCCGTTTGATATTCCTTTTCTTTGAAACACTGAAATAGGCATAAAACAGCAAATCTTGGCTGGGCCTCCGGTTAATAGGTTAGTCCCAAAAGTAATATAAAAGTGGATAATAAAGCCCAATATTGCCCAAAACAGTAGATAATATAGCATGGAGCAATCAAAAATTATAGATACGTTGGAGACGTATCATTGGTCACTTGAACAATTCATGAAAGAATATTGAGGGAAGAGAGATTTCACATATAAATATACTATCTTGGACATCTTTTGTCATTGTGAGCACTCATTAAAATATGCATGTTAAAAGGTTGATGTTGGACAAGGAAGACAATGTAATGTGTTATGTTTTCTTATATGTGAAATAAAGTATATTGTCATGGATCATTCAACGTGCTGAGCTTGCCTTTCCCCCTCATGCTAGCCAAAATCTTTGCACCAAGTAGAGATACTACTTGTGCTTCCAAACATCCCTTAAACTAGTATTGCCATGAGAGTCCACCATACCTACCTATGGATTGAGTAAGATCCTTCAAGTAAGTTGTCATCGATGCATGCAATAAAAATTGATCTCTAAATATGTATGATCTATTAGTGTGGAGAAAATAAGCTTTATACGATCATGTGATGAGGAAGCAATAAAAGCGACGGACTGCATAATAAAAGTCCCTATCACAAGTGGTAATATAAAGTGACATTCTTTCGCATTAATATTTTGTGCATCCAACTATAAAAGCGCATGACAACCTCTGCGAAGGGCCTATCTTTTATTCTTGTCTTATACCTTATGCAAGAGTCATGGTGATCTTCACCTTTCATTTTTACATTTTATCCTTTGGCAAGCACATTGTGTTGGAAAGATCCTGATATATATATATATATATATATATATATATATATATATATATATATATATATATATATATATCCAATTGGATGTAAGGCATCATGAACTATTATTGTTGACATTACCCTTGAGGTAAAAGGTTGGGAGGCGAATCTATAAGCCCCTATCTTTCTCTGTGTCTGATTAAAAATTTGAACCCATAAATATCACGTGAGTGTTAGCAATTGTGAAAGACTAAATGATAGTTGAGTATGTGAAGTTTGCTAAATCAAAGCTCTGACATAGACCCTTCCTGAAAATAAGATTAATTGTAATTGTTTGATGACTAATAACATGGTTTGTTAGTTTTCAAGAAAGCTTATGATCTATACTTTAACATGTGAATAGCTTGTTACTTGATCATGAGCAGTCCTATGAGTTGAGCTACTGTTATGATATATAATGATGCTAGAAAAGGTGATTGAAATTACCATTGATCAAACTTGTGCACCTGCTAGCATTCACACTTCATAAATTCTTTCTTTTACCATTTACCTACTCGGGGACGAGCATGAATTAAGCTTGGGGATGCTGATACATCTCCAACGTATCTATAATTTATGAAGTATTCATGCTATTATATTATCCATTTTAGATGTTTATGGGCTTTACTAAACACTTCTATATTATTTTTGGCACTAACCTATTAACCGGAGGCCCAGCCCAAATTGTTGTTTTCTTGCCTATTTCAATGTTTCGAAGAAAAGGGATATCAGACGGAGTCCAAACGGAATGAAACCTTCGGGAGAGTTATTTTTGGAACGGAAGCAATCCAGGAGACTTGGAGTAGACGTCAGGGAAGCTTCGAGGAAGCTGTCGGTGTCAAAACCGGCGGATCTCAGGTAGGGGGTCCCGAACTATGCGTCTAGGATCGATGGTAACAGGAGACGGGGGACATGATGTTTACCCAGGTTCGGGCCCTCTCTATGGAGGTAAAACCCTATGTCCCGCTTGATTGATATTGATGAATATGAGTATTACAAGAGTTGAGCTACCACGAGATCGTAATGGCTAAACCCTAGAAGTCTAGCTTATGTGGGTATGGTAATGAGTATGTGTGGTGTCCTTTCCGGACTATCCCCTTCGGTTTATATAGACACCGAGGGGATCTAGGGTTTACATGTAGTTGGTTACATAAGAAGGAATCTTCGGTCGCCAAGCTTGCCTTCCACGCCAAGTAGAGTCCAATCCGGACACGGTGCAGTCTTCGGCCTTCATGTCTTCACAGCCCATCAGTCTGGCACATAGATAACAGGCCGGACGCCCGAGGACCCCTTAGTCCAGGACTCCCTGAGTAGCCCCTGAACCTGGCTTCAATGATGAGGAGTCCTACATGCAGATTGTCTTCGGAATTGCAAGGCGGGTTCCCTTTTCTCCAAACTCCAAGATAGTCTTTGGATGCAATGATAGTATCCGGACCTGTCACACACACAACCGCAGAGAGAATATAATATTTGCACAAATCTAATCTATTGACAGCTTTTTCCCAACACGACATCGCGTCTGTCTGGTTATAATTTCGAACTATTTTTCTTCAGCCAATCCACACTACGAGGCGTGGTTGCTACTGGCACATCTTGTCAAAACAGAGATCGTGTCCCCTTATTGCGGGATTCTCATCAATGCGGGCATGGGTAACTCAACTGTACCATTTATACAGCCCTAGGGAACAGGCGAATCCTAAGGCGAGTGAGGAGGCATTTAATATTTGATGCCTTTATAAGGGGATAAGGATTCCCTCTTCCTCTCCTCACACTCTCTCTCTGTCTCCGCCTTTTCGATCTCAAGCTCCAACGCCCAAGCTCTCATCTCCATTCCACTCAAGCAACCATGTCCGGATCTGGTGGTCAGGGCAAGTGGATGGTCTCCTCCGTCAAGGAGGAGGACATTACTAAGCTCCGGGAAGCCGGATATTTGGCGAAGGAGATTGCCCATCGTCTGCCAGCCGAGGGACAAGTTGTCCCCATGCCGGAGCCCATAAAGAGGGTGGTATTCATCCCCCATTTCTTCTGTGGGCTAGGGTTTCCACTCCACCCTTTCGTCTGTGGGCTGATGTACTACTATGGGATAGATTTCCATGATTTGTCCCCGAATTCCTTTCTCAACATCTTGGTGTTCATCGTCGTGTGCGAGGCCTTCCTCCGCATCCATCCCCACTTCGGGCTGTGGCTCAAAGTTCTTCAATGTGAAGCCGAAGGTGGTGGATGGCCAGCATGTGGAGTGTGGATGGGCCATGGTGAGCAAACTATCCAACATCTCCTGGCCCAAAGGCACCTTTATGGAGACAGTAAAGGAATGGCACAAGCAGTGGTTCTACATTACAGAACCTCGCGGCACCAGCTGGGCCGCAGCTGCCGAATTCCGCTCCAGTGCTCCCACGTGACTCACCTCCTGGGTCGAGAAGAGTCCGGACTGGTGTTCACCTGACAAGCTGATAGCGCCGCAGAAGCGCGTTCAAAGCATGGTGACCAAGGACATCAAGCTCGTTGACGTTATCCAGGTGATGCTAATCCGCCGGATTCTTCCGTGTCAGCGCTGAAGCCGCCCTTTATGGGAGTTCAATTCAAAGAAGCACCAGGCCGTGAAAAGACTCTTCGATACTTCTCATGAAGGGGCCTGGAAGTTGCTCTTTAAGGGCAATGAGAAGCCGCCGGCCATGGACTCAGACCGTGGTCACAATTGCAACCGCCCCGCCAGCGAGGTATGTTACCTTTGATGTACTCCCAACTTAAATGTTTCGAGGATGATGTCTGAGATCTTAGTATTGCTTTCTCAGGACTAGATGGAGAGGGTGAAGCAGATCCAGTGTCCAGCTCCGTTGCCCGAAGAACCAGTCATCCCGCGCTTGGCGAAGATGCTGGTACCGACGCCCTATACGGCGCCAGAGAAGAAGGCCAAGAAGAAAGCCAAGGGGGCCAAGCCTGGGCCCCGTCGCAAGGGCGCTTCGGACGCGACGTTCGAAGACGACGAGGCCCATACCTCCGTCCTTGAGGACAACAACGAGGAAGAGGAGGAGGAGGAGGAAAACAACCCTCCTCTCGAGGAGAAGAAGAAGAGGGTAGCCTCGACACATCTGGAGGCGAAAGCGCCAAAAAAGGGGAAGGGCGCCCCAGCGGTCGACACCGCGTGGGACGTTGACAGTAGTCCGGAACATCACCCCCGTACTAGGCCCCAGGACGCATTGTAAGTGACATGGCTTATTCATGCGCACATCCAGCCCTTTCTTTTTATTATTCCAACATGGTTAATCCACACTATTGCAGTCCGGCCCGCGACCTTATCCAGCGATCCTCATCGGGAGGTTCGTTGGCTCCGTCGGAGATGGCGAGCATGTCGCCACCGCCTGCTTACTCCCTCGGGGCCAAGGATGACACCGAAGTGTTATCCCGGAGGGCCGCTCTGAGGGGAGGAGCCCAGGACATTGTCCGGGAGGCGCCACAAGGCGGGACCTCCACTGTCGGACACATGGGGGAGTCAATCCCCATGAAGACTGGCAGAGAGGGTCGTATCTAGTTCGGCCCTCAGCCGAATACGATTCCGGAGACCAATATGGCTCCGGAGTCGGGCGAGCAGCCCCCTTTGAAGGAGGGGGGTGCGTCGCATCCACCGGTGGCTCCTGTCCATCCAGGAGCGCCAGATGACCTGATGGGGGGGCTACGAAGCGCCTCTGTCATGGACAAGCACCGTATCCTTATGGGTGCGGTGATCGAGAAGGTTCAGTCCGCCAAGAGCGGACTGAATTAAGCCTGCAGTAGCCTGTTAACAGGTTTCAAGGTAAGAAAGGGAGAAACCGCGTATAGTCCGTAGCCCCTGAGATGTTGTCCAGTGTTCGGCGAGGAGAACCCGACAGGGGATCAATCCTTAATTATAAGAGGCTGACTGAATATGTATCGATAAGCAGGCGTCCCTGTTGGCCGCGACCTCGCATGCTACCGAGGTCTCCGAGCTGAAGCGGAGGCTGGAGCGGACCAAGAACAAGCTCAGCGAGGTTAAGATTCGGCTCCAGGAGAAGCAAGGTGAGGAATGACTTGCTATATGTTCGGGAAAGGATAAGTGTTGTATATTGACAGCGGTATTGTGATATGTGCAGAAGCCACAACCAAGGTCGAGGCCCTGAGGAAGGCCCTGGGCGAGGCCGAGGAGCAGGCTGTCCAGAAGCAAGCCGCCCGTAAGAAGCTAAATGCCCGGGTCAAAGAAGTCCACCAGGAGCTCCAGGATGTGGTGAAAAAATGTGAGGCCTTGGAGCATGATGCATCGGTTCAAGGGACCGAACTCACCAAGGCTCGTCAGAGCGCGGAGACCGCATGGAATGAGGGTCAGGCCGCCCTCCAGGAGATCCAGAAGGCCAAGAAGATCACGGCGGGTAAGGCATTTAAGATGCAAAGCAAGTATGCGGAGAAGCAGTACCTTTTACTAACCCGGGTTCGGAGTTCCCCGGGTGCTTTTGCGGATTTGCCACGCAGTGTATCAGACACCGTGGAGTTCTATCGAGCCAAAGGAGGGGGTTCTTCGAAGAGGCTCTTCTGGTCGCAGTATGTGGCGCCAGAGCATCCTGTATCCTTCACCGATCAGCTGAAACAGCTGGTGGAGCTGCATAGGGTGGCCGAACTAGCCGTTAAGGATTTGATAATCCGGCTGTGGCTAGCTGTAGCTATGCCTAGCAGCTACTTCAGACCCGTGAGGTGGATGGTGAATGCCTGTCCTCGGCTGGACGTTATCAAGCGCTCCGTCTGTATTGAAGGTGTCCATATGGCTTTCGCTCGTTGCAAGATGTGGTGGGCGAAGATGAACGTTGTTGAAGTCGCCAGCGGGCCGCCGGAGGGCAAGGAGCACCGCACACCCGAGCGATATTTCACGGATGTTGTAGAAGGGTCTCGACTTGTGGCGGTGCAATGCTCGCGGGACATTGTATTTGAATAAATGTATTCATGTTGCCTTTGTATCATGTGAACAAGGCCAGTTTTTGCGAAGTAATTTTATTATGCTTTGAATTGTTTCCTCCTGTGCGGCCGTGTTGTGTGTAATCTGAGGGTTGGCCAGTCGTCGGCTTCTGCCCTCACGTAGATAGTACGGAGGTCTTCGGGATGGAATCTAAACAATCTTGATCCAATTACATGGTCCTTTGAAGGAGTTGTTTAGCGCAACGAACAAGGCAATCAGACTTTATGGCTTTAACGCCCTCACTTAGCCATAGGAGTTTTATAATAAAGCATGGGCGCAGCCCCTGGTTTAAGCCAGAGTACTGTCAGCATCTGATCGGGAAGTGTCAATCTCTCGCATAACGCGGAAAAAATCTCCAACGATTTGTAACCCTCGAGTAGTTGAATGGCTCTCACCACATCATGACAGTCAGTTTTTGGCTTTCTCTACTGAGGTGCTCGTCTGGTCAAAGCCAGGGCACAATCGCAGTAGTTCTCCCTTTACTACCCTAGCCGATGGGGCGGAACATAGGGTAGCAAGCACAGGAGCCGGGCAAACCAACTATTGACCAAAGATATTATTCAGAGCCAATGCATATAATGCTAAATTCAGGGTGCCAAACTTATATAAGAAGTGTTCAGACTGTGCTGCCGTATTGTGGGGCGATGGGTAGCCCGTGGTGAATATGAAACGTAAAAGAGTGTCGATGTAGCAAATAGGAAGATCGAAGTAAAACGAGGTAAGAAGCAAAAACTACAGGAACTGGGCCACGAACCATTTTTATTATAACTAGATTGATACATCAAGGCATATCTTGTACAGATGTGCGAGAAGTATCCGGCTGTTTAACATGTCGGAATCAATAGGGCGCACCGTGCGGGTCCTGAGAAATAAGTATGAATACCGTCAAGAAGAACGTATGAAGGTTACCATACACACCTGTGTTGCTTGCCTCCATTGTATTTCAGTCCTTCTAAAGGACTTGACATCAGGCCCACGGAAAAGGGTGCCTGAAACAAGAAAAAGAAGTAAAAGTATGTGTGTCCGGGATCGGCCTGGCCGAATTGTAGACCCCGGGTTATCTCGTGCCTCCATCGATGTCCATGGAATTTTGAGTGCGTAATTGTGTACGCATGGTGCGAATGCCACTACCTCATTGGGGCTGTGACGGAGGCTGAATTGCTAATCGAGCTCTTGACGGGCCGCACTGTCCTGTTGCATTGTAGTCCAGACCCTCTTGAAGGTATCCAGGGGCTCAGCAGCTGGATTATGATGCTGCTTGAGAAGGCCGCTCTGTACTTCTGCTGCTAGGGCGGCGGTTTGCTCCTCTGTTCGGAGGGAGCGTTCCATATTGCCATTGACTGTTATGACGCTGCGTGGACCAGGCATCTTGAGCTTAAGATAAGCATAGTGTGGCACTACGTTAAATCTATCAAACGCGTTTCGTCCGAGCAGTGTGTGGTAGCCGCTGCGAAAGGGGACGATATCGAAGATTAACTTTTCGCTTCGGAAGTTGTCCGGAGAACCGAAGACCACCTCCAGCGTGATTGAGCCCGTACAGCGGGCCTCTACACCTGGTATGACTCCTTTAAAGGTAGTCTTTGTTGGTTTGATTCGCGAGGGATTAATGCCCATCTTCCGTGCTATATCCTGATACAGCAGGTTGAGGTTGCTTCCGCCATCCATCAGGACTCGTGTTAGGTGGAATCCGTCGATGATTGGGTCCAGGACCAGTGCGGCCGAACCGCTGTGGCGGATACTAGTCGGATGATCTCGTCGATCGAAGGTGATCGGAAATGATGACCATGGATTGAACTTTGGGGCGACTGGCTCTACCGTGTAGACCTCCCTGAGTGCTCGTTTGTGCTCCTTTCTAGGGATGTGCGTGGCGTATATCATGTTCACCGTTTCGACTTGGCGGGGGGGGGGGGGGGGGGGTTCTTCTATCCCCCGGTGTTCTGCTGCCGGGGCTCTTCATCCTCGTCCTCACTTTGTGATCCCTTTTCATTGTTTTCGACATTTAACTTGCCAGCCTGCTTGAAGACCCAACAATCCCTGCTGGTATGATTGGCTTGCTTATCCGGGGTGCCATGGATTTGGCACGGATGGTCCAGTATGCGGTCCAGGCTGGAAGGTCCTTCGTTGCTTCTTTTGTAGGGTTTCTTCCGTTGGCCGGACTTGGAGCCACTGAATCCGGCGTTGACTGTGGTGTCTTTGGTGTTATCGCCATTGCTTCTGTGTTTGTGTCTATTGCACCGGAGCTTGCCTGTGCTATTCTTGGCCTCGGTGGGTCCTACCTCACTGGCTGTGTTTTTGCTATGAGCCAGCCAGCTGTCCTCGCCTGCGCAAAAGCGGGTCATGAGTGCCGTAAGGGCTGCCATTGACTTCGGCTTTTCTTGTCCGAGGTTGCGTGCTAGCCATTCGTCACGGATGATGTGTTTGAAGGCTGCGAGGGCTTCGGCATCCGGATAGTCAACGATCTGGTTCTTTTTGGTTAGGAACCTAGTCCAGAATTTCCTAGCAGATTCTCCTGGTTGTTGAACTATGTGGCTTAGGTCATCGACATCTAGTGGCCGGACATAAGTTCCTTGGAAGTTATCGAGGAAAGCCTCTTCCAAGTCCTCCCATCTGCCGATGGAGTTCTCAGGCAGGCTATTTAACCAGTGTCGATCTGGTCCTTTGAGCTTTAATAGGAGGTATTTGATGGCGTGGAGGTCGTCTCCTCAGGCCATGTGGATGTGGAGGATGAAATCCCCGATCCATACTGCGGGATCGGTTGTGCCGTCATATCACTCGATATTGACGGGCTTGAACCCCTCGAGGAATTCATGATCCAGTACTTCATTTGTGAAGCAGAGCGGGTGTGCGGAGCCACTATATCAGGCTGCATCGTGGCGGAGCTCGGATGGAGTTCGTCTGCGGCATTCGGCTCGAGCGTGGTTAGGTTTGTCATGTCCGAATAGGTAGTCGTCATCGTGCTTCGAGGCGTGTCCTCGCAATCCATAAATCGATCTTGTGTGTCCTGCTCTATTGTTCAGAGTCTGTCGGAGGTCATACATATGACTCCAGGCTCTTCCATCCCTATTTTGGCGGGGTGGTGGGGCGTTCTACTGTTCGGCCCAAGTTGTTGTTTTATCCCGACCGCGGGGTGGCCGTTCAGCCGTCCTGTCCCGACCACGTGGTGGTCAGTCCATACTACGTGAGGGAGATATATGCTCTAGTGCCTCTTCATCGAATTGAGGTAGCAGTCTGCGTTTAGGGTACCTCTTGGCTGGGCGGTTGAGGCCGTGTTCCTCGGCTGTCAGGACGCCGGTCCATCTGTCGACGAGCAGGTCTTGTTCAGCTTGAAGCTGATGTTGTTTGTTTTTCAGGCTCCTTGTCGTAGCTATGAGTTGAAGCTTAAAGCGTTCCTGCTCGAGAGGATCCTCAGGCACGATGAAGTCTTTGTTGCCAAGGCTTGACTCCTCCTCGGAGGGTGGGCGGTAACTATCATCCTCCGGGTCATCTTCTATTATCCGTTCTTCGGGGTTGTCTTGCATGCTGTCATGTTCCTGTTCGGATGTAGCCCCGACAGGGGCTTCATTGTTTTCTGTGTCGCCTGGAGTACTATTTTCTCCGGTGCCAGTGTTGCCGTCCTGTGAGCGGTGGTGCTTGGGGCGGCGCTTGGGCCGCCGGCACTTGGACTGTGTCTCAGAGGTTTTATTCACATCTGGCTCTTCTTTGTTGTCGCCAGAATCCTTTAGGTGTATCAACCATGTACACGTTGTATGAAGAGGTAGCCGTCCAACGTCTAGTGAATGGCGGGTCTTGGCCTTGCTCCTTGTCGGCATCGTCGTCCATACCATCGATGTCTTCAAAGCCATAGTCAAGCACGTCGGTTAGGTCATCAACGGTGGCTATGAAGTGGGTAGCGGGTGGGAAGAGAAATTCCTCATCATCCGCCTCTAGCTCGAACCGGACATGGTTCGGCTGTGAGTCCTTCTCCAAGGACAAATTATTTAAAGATTTTAGCATGTCACCCAAAGGCGAGTGCTGGAAAACGTCAGTGGCCCTGAACCCGAAGATCGATAACCGATCTAGCTCGGGCGTACATAGTCCAGAACTTATAGTCGGAGACGAGTCCGAAGTTCCATTAAAGCAAATATTGTAGGGCGTCGAGTCCATGTGCGGCTCCAACACTGCGGACTCTGCGGCCTTGGATGGCTTGATCTGCTTCAGCTCTAAGGTTGTTGCAGCCGCAGGAACCATCTCCTGGGTGTGATCCGACGATAGATTTAAGTCACGTTCATCGGGATAAGGAGGCGATCACCGCGGGCTCAAATCCCTCAAAGATCAGGTCTCCCCGGATATCCGTGGTGTAGTTCACGCTACCGAACCCGACCTGATGGCCAGGGGCATAGCTGTCGACCTGCTCCAGATGGGCAAGCGAGTTGGCTCGCAGTACGAAGCCGCCGAATACGAAGATCTGTCCGGGGAGGAAAATTCCTCCTTGGATGGCGTCATTATTGACGATTGAAGGGGCCATCGAACCTTTTGTCGATGGCACAATGGAACTCTCAATGAAAGCACCAATGTCGGTGTCAAAACCGGCGGATCTCGGGTAGGGGGTCCCGAACTGTGCGTCTAGGATCGATGGTAACAGGAGACGGGGGACACGATTTTTAGCCAGGTTCGGGCCCTCTCTATGGAGGTAAAACCCTACGTCCTGCTTGATTGATATTGATCAATATGAGTATTACAAGAGTTGATCTACCATGAGATCGTAATGGCTAAATCCTAGAAGTCTAGCCTATGTGGGTATGCTAATGAGTATGTGTGGCGTCCTTTTCGGACTATCCCCTTTGGTTTATATAGACGCCGAGGGGATCTAGGGTTTACATGGAGTCGGTTACATAAGAAGGAATCTTCGGTCGCCAAGCTTGCCTTCCACGCCAAGTAGAGTCCAATCTGGACACGGTGCAGTCTTCGGCCTTCATGTCTTCACAGCCCATCAGTCCGGCCCATAGATAACAGGCCGTATGCCCGAGGACCCCTTAGTCCAGGACTCCCTCAGAAGCCACGAGGCAGGGAGGCGCGCCCTACCCCCTAGGCGCGCCCCCACCCTCGTGGGCCCCTCATGGCTCCCCTGATCGACTTCTTTTGCCTATATATGTCCATTTACCCTAAAAACACCGGGGAGCAAAATAGATCGGGAGTTCCGCTGCCGCAAGCCTCTGTAGCCACCAAAAACCAATCGGGACCCTGTTCCGGCACCCTGCCGGAGGGGGATCCCTCACCGGTGGCCATCTTCATCATCTCGGCGCTCTCCATGACAAGGAGGGAGTAGTTCACCCTCGGGGCTGAGGGTATGTACCAGTAGCTATGTGTTTGATCTATCTCTCTCTCTTTCTCTCGTGTTCTTGAGGTGGTACGATCTTGATGTATCGTGAGCTTTGCTATTATAGTTGGATCTTATGATGTTTCTCCCCCTCTACTCTCTTATGATGAATTGAGTTTTCCCTTTGAAGTTATCTTATTCGATTGAGTCTTTAAGGATTTAAGAACACTTGATGTATGTCTTGCATGTGCTTATCTGTGGTGACAATGGGATATCACGTGATCCACTTGATGTATGTTTTGGTGATCAACTTGCGAGTTCCGTGACCTCGTGAACTTATGCATTGGGGTTGGCACACATTTTTGTCTTGACTCTCCGGTAGAAACTTTGGGGCACTCTTTGAAGTTCTTTGTGTTGGTTGAGTAGATGAATCTGAGATTGTGTGATGCATATCGTATAATCATACCCACAGATACTTGAGGTGACATTGGAGTATCTAGGTGACATTAGGGTTTTGCTTGATTTGTGTCTTAAGGTGTTATTCTTGTACGAACTCTATGATAGATCGATCATAAAGGATAACTTTGAGGTGGTTTCGTACCCTACCATAATCTCTTCGTTTGTTCTCTGCTATTAGTGACTTTGGAGTGACTCTTTGTTGCATGTTGAGGCATAGTTATATGATCCAATTATGTTATTATTGTTGAGAGAACTTGCACTCGTGAAAGTATGAACCCTAGGCCTTGTTTCAACACATTGCAATACCGTATTAGCTCACTTTTATCATTAGTTACCTTGCTGTTTTTATATTTTCAGATTACAAAAACATATATCTATCATCCATATTGCACTTGTATCACCATCTCTTCGCCGAACTAGTGCACCTATACAATTTACCATTGTATTGGGTGTGTTGGGGACACAAGAGACTCTTTGTCATTTGGTTGCAGGGTTGTTTGAGAGAGACCATCTTCATCCTACGCCTCCCACAAATTGATAAACCTTAGGTCATCCACTTGAGGGAAATTTGCTACTGTCCTACAAACCTCTGCACTTGGAGGCCCAATAACGTCTACAAGAAGAAGGTTGTGTAGTAGACATCAACTTACCAGAGTGATTGGGCGAGGACTGTGTGTACTTAGCTCAAGGGGGAATAAGGTGAAGATGCGGTCTTCTGAGTTGAATCGAAGCCTCCCTAACCAGACGTACAGTTGTCGCAGCAACTGGAACTCGTCCAACAAATCCTTGTCCTCACCAAGCAACTGGTTCTATCCCTTACCTCTATTTACTTATAGTTTGTCTTCGTGAAGTCATTGCCTGCTTGCATGATCTGATTGACTTCATTGTCTGAAGACTGTTGTTGTTTGGCTTCATACTATTTTCCATCCTGATCCATACTACCTAGCAGCTGATAGTCTTCGTGCTTTCACTTCATTGCTTACTTGACTATGGCTTGTCTAGTGTAGTCTACCTTCTGCTGCATATCAATAGGTTCATTTCTACTGTTTGTCTTCAAAGCCCATGTTGTGAAGACTTTCATAAAAATCGCCTATTCACCCCTCCTCTAGTCGATAACTAGCACTTTCAGTCTGCATCATTGCTACTAACATATTTCAACATAGTTTTCTCTAGGAACATATCATAAATAAAACGGGGAAGCTATACGCGAGCAATTGATCTACAACATAGATATACAAATACTATCAGGATTCAGGACTAAGTTCATGTAGCGATCCGACCTCAAACGGTCAAATCTCTATGTATAAGTGTCATCCCTGGATCGGTAATGCTGACACACACAATACTTGAGGATTTATAACAGATTTCAATCACACACTTATTACATCGAATGTCTCAAAGGAGAACTTAATACAATAATATGGCTGAAGGCCATCTAAATAAGATGACAACGGAAGCTTCGAGGGTAAATGAGTCCATCAACTCCAACGACATAGCTGATTGCACGACAACGACCTAGCGCACCTTACTCTTCGTTTGAAAGCTCTGCAACATAATACGTTGCAGCCTGTGTAGGTCAGCACATGGAATATGCTGGCAAGATAACCCTAAAGAGCAATGAACAAGTAACAACTATAACTATAGGCATTTATGGCTGGTGGAGGCTCTATGGTTATCTTTTTGCGAAAAGCTAGTTTTTCCCTACAACAAAGGATTATATTTTATTTAACTACAAAGTTTGTTGAAAACATTTAGAATGGTAACCCCATCTCAATCCCAAATTAATAATCAATAACCCAACAAGTTAATTAAGTAAAGTGATGAGATCAACATAGAAATTCAAACACTAGATACTCAAGATGTCCATAATAGGGGACACGGCTAACCATGATTAGTTTATACACTCTGCAGAGGTTTGCACACTTTTCCCCACAAGACTCAATCTCCTCCGTTGAATTTCTCGCACTGCATGATGTTTAAGAAACAGATGACCGAGACACAGTCTTTCCGAAGAGGTCCCCTTAACCGATAGATAGGCCGGTACACCTACAATCCCCTACATCTGCTAGCCCATCATGGAAAGGATTCCCACAACTTACTCAACTATGCCAGAGCCCATAGTGGCTTGTGGTTGCACACGGAAGTTTCCAGCATGAATAACATAATGATCCCTTTGAGCCTGGGTGGCGAACCATAGGAAAAATCACACAGATACCCCGGGATTCTCCTTTGGGCAACACTGGATTTCCCCAGGTGCCCACAAACCAATCCACCCAGATGTGTGTTAAAGTAGCCACCTTAAGTAAACCCTTATTTTATAATAATACTCACAACTGTCATGAATCACTCAAACCAAACCACGTCTACGAGCAAATCATAGCAAAGTATAATAAGTGTAACGTAGTAACTCCTAAGGTTTGAATAAAAGGGCAATTGGTACTACCTCAACTACTACTTCCCAATACCCACATGTTAAACATATCCTACTCATGCAATGTTTGAGGATTGATACTAATGCATAAAACTGGGTAATAAGGGAGATGATCAAAGTGTTACTTGCCTTGCTGACAATCTGAAAACCCTAGTGACTCGTAGTAGCATGATTCGCACTTCGGAAACTCTATCGTGAACAAACAATAGCATACATACAAGCATAAGATGCAAGGGTAAAACTCAAATGAAAAGATCCAAACTGAAAGTTCAACTGAAGAGCTTCGATTTGCAAAAAGAATCAAACGAATCGAAGCTACGAAACACAAACTATGATCAGAAGAAGTTCAAATTCAAGTCTGCTTGCAAACAAATTTTAGTTTGTCAAAATCATGTTCAAGTGGATTATCTGGAAAGAGGGAAACAAGATGAATATTTTGGCGTTGGTTTCACTGGATTTGGACGAACGAGCAAAAGGTTGCGAAGGTTTGAAGATTAGGGACTAATGTGTGAGAAAAGTATTCGCAGATAGGTCCCTGGCCAAAAATAAAATAAAAAGAAAAACCTATCGAACGAACATTCGCTAATAGAACCAAACAAACGAACATTGTTCGCTACTGCGGATTAATGGACGAACGTCTGCAAATTAGATCCGAACATAAAAACTGAGAAAAAACCCTAACCCTAGAAAATAAACCGCTCTAAACCGAAGAACCAAAAAAACCGAAAAATGAACCGGCGAGCCGGGGCAGTTTTATACCGGTTCACGACGACGGCGGTCAACGACGACGGCGGAACTCCGGCGAGGCGGCGAGGCAGCGACGGCAGTGGTGGCTCGCGGCATGGGCAGCGGTGCGGCGGTGGCGCGGGGTGGTGTGGGCGGTGCGACGGCGAGGCGGCGGAGTGCGGCGGCGAGGCTAAAGCCGGCGACGGTGGCTCGATTCAGTGGTGGGCTGCGGCGGCGGGGTGGGGTGAGGAGGAAAGGGGGCTCCGGTATTTAAAGGGCCGGGGCGCGGCGGTGCCTTGGCTGAGGGGGCGGCGGCGGCTCGTGTCCGAGCCGTACACGGCGGCGGCGGCGGGCGAGCTCGGAACTTCGGTCTCGAGTCGGAGGAGGAGGCGGCGGTGGCCTAGTGGGCTGTGGCCCGGCTCGGCTGGGCCTTCGGCCTAGTCGGGTGGCGAATTTTTTTAATAAAATTTTCGCCCGAAGAAAATCCTAATAAAATATTAAAAATTATCAAAATACCAGAAACAATTTTCACTGTCTAAATCTAATATTTAGAACCAAGTGAACATTTTTCTGGCCTAAAAATGCAATTTTCAAAAATGCATATTTTTTCTAATTCAAATAAAATCCAAATAAAATTTTAATTTGATTTTAAAATTTCTTCTCCAATATTCCTTTCATTTAAAGAAGTCATTTTATCTTCTCTCTTTTATTTTAATATTGGAAATAATTGGAGAGAAAAATATAAAATCAAATTGATCCTCTTTTCAAATTTGATAAAATTCAAATATGAAAATGAATGAAATCTCCAACTCTCTCCTTGGGCCCTTGAGTTGCTTAAGATTTATAGGGTCACAACCAAAATGCAAATAAAATATGATATGCGTATGATGACCTATGTATAACATCCAAATTGAAAAATTGGGATGTTACAAACCTAACCCCCTTCAGTTGAATCTTGCCCTCGAGATATGGATTGGCTAGAAAATAGGTGCGGGTAGTCTTTCCGTAGGTCTTCTTCTCTTTCCCAGGTGGCTTCATCCTCAGTATGGTGGCTTCACTGAACTTTACAAAACTTGATAACCTTGCTGCGAGTAACTCGGCTGGCAAACTCGAGAATCTTGACGGGTTTCTCCTCATAGGTTAGGTCACTATCCAACTAAATTGCTTCTAGGGGCACTGTATCTCTTAGAGGAATATCGGCCATCTCTTCATGGCACTTCTTCAACTGGGAAACGTGAAACACGTCGTGAACTCCTAACAATCCTTCGGGTAACTCCAACTTGTAGGCAACTTCTCCCATACATTCCAGAACTCGGTATGGTCCTACAAATCTCGGGGATAACTTTCCCTTAACTCCAAATCGTTTAACTCCTCAGAGTTGTGACACATGAAGATATGCTCTGTCTCCAATTTCATAGACTACCTCCTTGCGTTTAGTATCGACATAACTCTTCTGCCTGGACTGAGCTACCTTCAATCTATCTCGAATCAACTTAACCTTCTCTTCAGACTCTTTGATCAAATCTGGTCCAAACAACTGACGGTCTCCAACTTCATCCCACATCAACGGTGTCCTGCACCTTCTTTCATACAAAGCTTCAAAAGGGGTCATCTTTAAACTAGCCTGATAACTGTTGTTGTACGAGAATTCTGCTGGGGCAAATTTTCATCCTAACTAGATCCATAATCTAGCGCACAAGCTCTCAACATGTCCTCCAGAATCTGATTGACTCTCTCAGTTTGTCCATCTGTCTACAGATGAAAGGCTATACTGAACTCTAGCCTAGTACCCAAGGTCTGGTGCAGCTGATTCCAAAACTTCAAGGTAAACTGTGTCCCTCTATCTGATACGATGGTCCTCGGAACTCCATGCAGACATACGATCCTGGTCATATATATCTTGGCCAACTTCGCGCTTGTATATGTGGTTTTCACGGGGATAAAGTGAGCCACTTTGGTCAAGCGATCAACTACTACCCAGATTGAGTCATATCCCGATCGGGTCCTGGGTAAACCGGTGATGAAATCCATGCCAAGTTTATCCCACTTCCAATCGGGTATCGGCATAGGCTGTAATAATTCGGCTGGCTTCTGATGTTCTTCCTTCACTCTCTGACATACATCGCATACTACTACATACTCAGCAATATCCTTCTTCATACCCGTCCACCAGAAACGGTCCTTCAAATCCAAATACATCTTGGTGTTTCTAGGGTGAGTCGAGTATGGTGAGTCATGGGCCTCCCGAAGTATTAACTTCCTGATCTCTGCATTATTAGGCACATATACACGATCCTCAAACCATAAAGTTTCGTGCTCATCCTCACGAAAACCTTTGGCTTTTCCTTTTCTCATCTTCTCCTTTATCTCAGCAATTTCCTTGTCATCTTTCTGAGCTTCTCGAATATTTCCCAATAAGGTAGACTAAACCTCCATTGCTGCAACAAAACCTATTGGAACTATCTCCAAACGAAGTTCCTTGAGATCGTCTACTAACTCATGCGGTAATCCTCCGCTTACGAGGGTATTGACATAACTCTTGCGGCTCAAAGTGTCTGCTATGACATTGGCCTTTCCTGGATGATAATGCAGCTTCATATCGTAATCCTTTATGAGCTCCAACCATCTCCTCTGCCTGAGATTCAACTCCTTCTACGCGAAAATGTACTTCAAACTCTTGTGATCCGTGTACACATCACATCGATTTCCAATCAGAAAATGTCTCCGGGTCTTGTGCACATGCACTACGGCCGCTAACTCCAAATCATGTGTGGCATAATTCAACTCGTGAGGTCGTAGCTGTCGTGAGGCATATGAAACAACTCTTCCGTCCTGCATAAGTACACCTCCAAGTACTAAGCGAGAAGCGTCGCAATACACTTGGAAATCCTTGCGTATATCTGGAAGAATCGGCACTGGGGCTGTAACCAAACGTTTCTTCAACTCCTGAAAACTGGCCTCACAATCCTCGGTCCATTTGAACTTGGTTTCCTTCAACAACTCTGTCATGGGTTTCGCAATCTTGGAAACTTCTCAATAAATCTCCGATAGTATCTTGCGAGTCCCAAAAAACTATGGATCTCTCCAACTGAGGTGGGTGCCAACCACTCAGTGACAGACTGAACCTTGGTAGGGTCTATGGCTATACCTTCTCCTAATATAACATGTCCAAGAAATCCAACTTCCTTCAACCAAAACTCACACTTGCTAAACTTGGCATACAACTGGTGTTCCATGAGCTTCTCGAGAACTAAGCGCAAGTGTTCCTTGTGTTCCTCTTCATTCTTCGAGTACACCAAAATATCATCAATGAACACCACAACAAACTTATCCAAAAACTCCATGAATACCTTGTTCGTCATACTCATAAAATAGGCAGGGGCATTAGTCAATCCAAAAGACATTGCCATGTACTCATATAGCCCATACCTTGTGGTAAAAGTTGTCTTAGGTATATCCTGTTCTCGGATCTTCAACTGGTGGTATCCTGATCGAAGATCGATCTTGGGGAATGCTTTAGCTCCTTGCAATTGGTCAAACAGATCATTGATCATCGGTAGTGGGTACTTGTTCTTGATCGTCACTTCATTCAAAGCCCGATAATTCAACAACCATTCTCAAAGATACATCCTTCTTCTCAACTAGGAGCACTGGGGCTCCCCACGGTAATGAACTGGGTCGGATATAACATTTCTCCAATAACTCCTTAATCTGCTTCTTAATTTGCTCCAGATCATTTGCGGGCATCCGATACGGTCTCTTCGATATTGATACGGTGCCTGGCAACAACTCTATGAAAAACTCTATGTCTCGATCTGGCGGCATGCCTGGTAATTAGTCTGGAAATACATCCGGGTAATCCTTCACAACAGGCACTTCTTCCTGAACAACTCCCGAGAGAGAATTCACTTGGGTCCTCCTTGGCGCATGCCTAGAAACATACTTGATCATTTTTCCCTCCAGGGTGGTGAGTAGAATTGACTTACTAGAACAATCGATATTTCCTCCATACATTGATAGTCAATCCATGCCTAGTATCACATCCAATCCTTGTGACTCCAAGACTATTAGGTCTGAGGGGAAAACATGCCTACCTATGGTCAATCGCACCTGAAAACATCCTCTGCTTGCCATATACTCCGCTCCAAGTGAGCTTACTAACATAGGTGTCATAAGAACTTTGGTGGGCAACTTATACTTGTCCACAAATCCCCTTGATATGTATGAATGCGATGCACTAGTATCAAAAAGAACAATTGCAGTAAATGACTTAATCAAAAACTTACCTATAACTGCATCTGGTTGTTCTTTAACCTCCTCCACGTTAACGTGGTTCACTTGTTCTCTAGTGAAAGGGTTGGGCTTCTTCCCAAAGTTTCCATTCCCATTACCATTCTTCAACTCTGAGCAATCACTGGCGTAGTGTCCAGTCTTCCCGCATTTGTAGCAGGTGACATGGCTCAGGTCCTTCTTAGCGGGCATTGCTGGATTGGAGCGGTTCTGATTGTTGCTTCCTCCATTCCCATTCCCATTCTTAGGGCCACTGTGGTTATGTGTGCTTCCTCCATTATGAGTATGGCCTCCATGGTTATGGGTGTAACCTCCGGAGTTAGGGGTAAAGCGAGGCTTCTGCTGAGGTCCAGAATTGTACTTCCCCTATCCATACTTCCGTTTGTGGCTCTCTATCTGTTGTTGTTTGCTTTCAATCATAAGGGCCATGTCTACCAACTCCTGGTAGTTAGTGAATGTTGCTACCATCAACTGCATACTTATCTCATCATTCAGCCCTTCCATAAACTTCTCCTGCTTCACGACATCTGTGGCCACATCATCTGGGGCATAGCGAGCTAACTTACTAAACTCATCCACGTACTGCCCCATAGTACGATTTCCCTGGCGTAAGTTGTGAAACTCATGCTTCTTCATGTTCATTGCTCTAGTTGAGACATGGGCTGTGCGGAAAGCTTGTTGAAACTGATCCCATGTGACATTGGCTATGGGAAAAGTGGTTGTGTAATTTTCCCACCATGAGGCTGTGGGTCCATCCAATTGATGTGCGGCAAAATGCACCTTCTTAGCATATGTGCAACCTGCAGTGGTCATCTCTCTTCCAATCCTGCGGAGCCAGTCATCAGCAACAATCGGCTCGGTGCTACTGGAAAACACCAGAGGATTCAACCTCAGAAAACGGGCTAAGTTGTCAACTGGAGGTGGTGGCGATGGGTTGTTATTGTTGTTGCATTGGTTCTGGACTAGTAGCTGCATCAAGGCATTTTGTTGTTGGATCAACTGGGTGAGCTCCGGTGGGAAGACAAATCCGGGGTCATGTCTCAGAGGCATCTGGTAGGTTTAAAGGGGAGAGATTGGAATAGAGTGAGGTCTAAGGAGAAAATCACTACCCATATGCACATGAGAAAAACACATTCATATCACACCACTCAATTCAAACAAGGGCATACAATTGATCTAGCTACCATTACAAAATACTCTGACTACTACTATATACATGGGGGAATACTATTGATAATATGGTGGTCGACTAGAAATTTTGATCGGAAGAAGACTCCATGATATCTGCTCCAGCTTCGTCTTCATAATCATCATCACTGTCGGGGTCAGAGCAGGTGTTGTCAATGATCATGTAGTCCTTGGGGTGGTCGTCATCTCCTGGCGCGGGGTCTCCCATGAATATTCCTAGCTTCTTCTTCAGGTCTTTATTCTTCTCCAGTAGTACTGCAATTTCCTCTTCATATCCATCGTGTGTAGACTTGAGTTCCTCTTCTAGCTCCATGTTCCTGGTCATCACCTTCTTCAGGTCTATCATGCTGGCACACATCTGGGTCTCCTGTCGACGAATGTGTTGGTTTAACTCCTGGATGTAGGCTGCAATGGACTTCTCCTTCCTGGTGCAAATCATCTCCCATTGCTCATCTCGGCGTCCACATATCTGGTAGATGGTGTCCTTAAGATCCTTGTGGTATACTTCATCGATGCGTCCCATGGCGATGTGAGCCGCTATGCTCTTTCCTAGACTCCGGGTTGGTGCGTCAAAGGAAAACTCTATGGGCTCCGTAACTGGTGTGAATGTCCTTCCTAGAACATGTACTCGAATTGTCCAGCGCTCTTCTTCAGGTAGAGTGGTGGTGTAGGTCCCCGTGAAGCTTGGTATTCCGATGCTCAGGTACTTAGTGACTTCCTTCAGGTGTCGTCCAAAAGGGGTGTCTTCATCCGGTTGAGCAAACTTGTTCCTTGGGTCCGCCATATATACAGTGGAAAGTGGAGAAGAGTCAGAAATGAGTAGAGAAGAGTGTCCTATGGCTCAATCGTAGTGGTCGCGTCCTACAGTCAGCGTGTGCTCTGATACCATTTTGTAGCGATCTGACCTCAAACAGTCAAATCTCTATGTATAAGTGTCATCCCTGGATCGGTAATGCTGACACACAGTACTCGAGGATTTGTAACAGAGTCCAGTCACACACTTATTCATCGAATGTCTCAAAAGAGAACTTAATACAATAATATGGCTGAAGGCCATCTAAATAAGATAACAGCGGAAGCTTCGAGGTTAAATGAGTCCATCAACTCCAACGGCATAGCTGAGTGCATGACAACGACCTAACGCACCATACTCTTTGTCTAAAAAATCTGCAACATAATACGTTGCAGCCTGTGTAGGTCAGCACATGGAATATGCTGGCAAAGATAACCCTAAAGAGAAATGAACAAGTAACAACTATAACTATATGCATTTATGGCTGGTGGAGGCTCTATGGTTATCTTTTTGCGAAAAGCTAGTTTTTTCCTACAACAAAGGATTATATTTTATATACTACAAAGTTTGTTGAAAACATTTAGAATGGTAACCCCATCTCAATCCCAAATTAATAATCAATAACCCAACAAGTTAATTAAGTAAAGTGATGAGATCAACATAGAAATTCAAGCACTAGATACTCAAGATGTCCATAACCGGGGACATGGCTAACCATGATTAGTTTATACACTCTGCAGAGGTTTGCACACATTTCCCCACAAGACTCGATTTCCTCTGTTGAATTTCTCACACTGCATGATGTTTGAGAAACGGATGACCGAGACACAGTCTTTCCGAAGAGGTCCCCTTATGTAACGCCCTCAATGCGGCTATATCTCCCACGTGTCGAAGAACGACTTAGAGGCATAACTGCATTGAAAGCAATGTTGCAAGTGAGGTAATCTTCACACAACCCATGTAATACAATACGGGAAAAAGATACATAGTTGGATTACACTCACCAATTCACACAATTACATGAATAAAACATTACATCATCCAGATACAATCAAGGTCCGACTACGGAACCAAAATAAAAGAATAACCCCAAATGCAACAAGGTCCCCGATCGACCCCAACTGGGCTCCACTACTGATCAACTAGAACGAAACAACACAAAGGACAAGATCTTCATCGGGCTCCTCCTAAGCTAGATTGCGTCATCTTCACGGACTTATCGGCACCTGCAAGCTGGGTTTGGAAGTATCTGTGAGCCATGGGGACTCAGCAATCTCGCACCCTCGCGATCAAGACTATTTAAGCTTATGGGTAAGGTAAAAGGTATGAGGTGGAGCTGCAGCAAGCGACTAGCATAATATGGTGGCTAACATACGCAAATGAGAGCGAGAAGAGAAGGCAAGGCACGATCGATAAAAATATGATCAAGAAGTGATCCTAAAACAACCTACGTCAAGCATTACTCCAACACCGCGTTCACTTCCCGGACTCCGCCGAGAAAAGACCATCACGGTTACACACGCGGTTGATGTATTTTAATTAAGTTAAGGTTCAAGTTATCTACAACCGGACATTAACAAATTCCCATCTGCCCATAACCGCGGGCACGGCTTTCGAAAGTTCAAATCCCTACAGGGGTGTCCCAACTTAGCCCATCACAAGCTCTCACGGTCAACGAAGGAATAGACCTCCTCCCGAGACGTTCCGATCAGACTCGGTATCCCGGTTCTACAAGACACTTCGACAAGTTAAAACAAATCCAGCAACACCGCCCGAATGTGCCGACAAATCTCGATAGGACCTGCACATATCTCGTTCTCAGGGCACACTCAGATGAGCTCTCCATACAACTAAAACCAAACCTCGAGTTTCCCCGAGGGGGCGCTGCACAGGACTCTAGTTCGGACCAACACTCAGAAGAGCACTGGCCCGGGGGGTTAGAATAAAGATGACCCTTGAGTCTGCAGAACCCAAGGGAAGGTGGTAGGTTGTTAGTGCAAATGGTAAAACCAAGGTTGGGCATTGCTGGAGGAGTTTTATTCAAGGCGAACTGTCAAGGGGTTCCCATTATTACCCAACCGCGTAAGGAACGCAAAATCCGGGAACATAACACCGATATGACGGAAACTAGGGCGGCAAGAGTGGAACAAAACACCAGGCATAAGGCCGAGCCTTCCACCCTTTACCAAGTATATAGGTGCATTAATTAAATAAGATATATTGTGATATCCCAACAAGTAACCATGTTCCAACAAGGAACAACATCTCCATGTTCCAACAAGGAACGAACTTCAATCTTCACGTGCAACTAACAACGCTATAAGAGGGGCTGAGCAAAGCGGTAACATAGCCAAACAACGGTTTGCTAGGACAAGGTGGGTTAGAGGCTTGGTTCAACAATATAGGAGGCATGATAAGCAAGTGGTAGGTATCGCGGCATAGGCATAGCAAAAGAGCGAGCATCTAGCAAGCAAAGATAGAAGTGATTTCGAGGGTATGGTCATCTTTCCTGAAATCCCGCAAGGAAGAAGAACGAGTCCATGAAGAAGACAAACGGACATAGACGAACGATTCCTCACAAACGCAACATTATCGGAACCAACCGAAGAAACAACACCGGAAAAGAGCAAACAACATATTAAACAACCAAAACATGAACATGATATGATATGCGGGATGCGGTATGCGATGCATATGCATGATTTGACAAGGAATGATTGAACCTGGCCTCAACTTGGAAAACCAAGTGTGCCACTGAAAAGATGAGATGAAATCGCTTGAAAACGATATAAAGAACGCCGGAATCGGAGTTACGGTTTGGAAATGGCAAGCGATTCAAATATGACACCGGTCTGCGATTTACAGCAAGTAGCCATCTAAATGCAATGAGATGAACAAGCTACAGCACCCAAACATGGCAACAAAATACATGGCAGGGATTCATTCAAGATGCTTAACAAAAGTCTAGCACTGAGCTACGCCCAATTCATCCATTAACAGGTTCAAACAAGCATGGCAAAAATGCATATGGTAAACAGATTTCAGACTTAGTGAAATTAACACTTGTCTGGAATTTCAGATCAGGTAGCACACTTTGGAGCATGAAAACTATATGCTACAGGACCTGAACATGGCAAAGTAAAGCATGGCATGGAGCTACTCCAAGAGCTTAACAAAAGTCCCTTAGTGACCTTGAGCCAAAAGGGATCAGAAAATACAATTGCAAGCATGTGAACATGGCAAAAACATAATCAGATCTCAGACTTGGTGAAAACTGGAGCATGCTGAAAACAGATATCAAGTAGGCATGTTTACGAGCTTGATGCACTCACTACAGAGCAAGTCATGACAAGCTAAGCATACACCCATCAAGAATACACAAAATTCGAGCTAGCCATGGCAAGAACAATAACATAGCATGCACGGGTCAACTACAACATCCTCGGCAAAATTGCTAACAAGTAGACAATCTGCCCAGATTCACGAAATGACAAAAGTAGAGCTCGATTGACTCAAGCTAGTGTGCTCCATAAATGCAAATAAAGACATGGATGGATACAACACTACAAGATTAACAAAACATCCTTACCGATCATCCTCAAAAGAGGCACGGATCACTAGGAAACAACATGAACATATGGCAACATGAGATAAACAAGTCAACGACTTAGTGGAAATGCTAAGTCCCTGAAAATAGCATTACCAAGTGCACCACTTTGCAAGCTTGTGCTAGTCACCACACACATCACAAAAATACATGGGTTGCACCTCTCGAAAGATGGCAAACCCCTTAATAAAACATATGTAGAGCTCCAGGTCATATCATGCACACAATAATCATGGCAAAAATGACAAATATCTAAATGGAGTAGCAGATCTGACAATTATCTCAAGTAGCACTCTTCTAACGGCATTTCGGGCATCAAGATGAACTCAAATGAAAATGATGAAATGAGATGAAATGATGTACTCTCTGAGACGAACATTTTGATATGCTATATGCCCAAAACGGAGTTACGGATGCAAAGTTACGATGCGATGAAGATGCCAAAAAGTGACTGAGATTAGGACAAAAAGTCAACCCTAGGGTTTCGTCCGGATCTGGATCCGAGGTGGCGCGTGCTTCGAGGTTCATCGGAAACCTGTTCGCCGGAGGAGGGAGTCGCCGGACTTGTCGGGGATCGCCGGATCTTTGTCGGACGCGGGAGGAGACGGGGCCGGGTGGAGGAGGAGGTCGCCGTAGTCGGCGAAGCGGCGCGGCGGAGCTCGGCGAGCTCAGCCATGGCGGGCGGCGGATGAGGCAGCAGATCGGCGAGGAGATCGACGACGGCGGCGGCCCGGCGAAACGGACGGCGGCGGGTGAGGGAGCCGGGCGGCGCCGGGCGAGGGAGCCTGGCGGCGGCGCTCGCGGGCCTCGAGGGCCCTCCCTGGGCCGCGCGGGCAAGCGTGGAGGAGGCGGCCGCGGGGGTGACGTGGCAGCCCCGGAGTGGCTGGGCGCGGCGGCGGGGTGACGGGTGGACATGTCCGTCGGCGTGGGAAAGTGTCCGATGGCGGAAGGAGGAAGATTGCTAGGGTTTGGCCCGCGAATTTGGAAGGGTTGCACGTATTTATAGGTAGAGGGAGCTAGGAGAGTCCAAATGAGGTGCGGTTTTTGGCCACGCGATCGTGATCGAACGACCGAGATGATGGAGAGGGTTTTGGTGGGTTTTGGGCCACTTTGGAGGGGTGTTGGGCTGCAACACACATGAGGCCTTCTCGGTCCCTCGGTTAACCGTTGGAGTATCAAACGAAGTCCAAATGGTACGAAACTTGACAGGCGGTCTACCGATAGTAAAACAAGGCCGCTTGGGAAGTCTCGGTCCAATCCGGAAATGTTTAATCCCCACACACGAAAGAAAGGTAGAAATGACCACCGGAGGAGAACGGAGCGCCGGATTGCAAAACGGACAACGGGGAAAATGCTCGGATGCATGAGACGAACATGTATACAAATGAAATGCACATGATGACATGATATGCAATGCATGACATGCAAGCAATGACAACGCAACAACATCAAATAACTACACGACACCTGGCACATCGGTCTCGGGGCGTTACAACACTCCACCACTACAAGAGGATCTCGTCCCGAGATCTAGAATGGCACCGGAGGGAAAACAGAAGGGAAAGAGAAGAGGTAAAACTAAGTTGCTCCTTTGGCAAATGAGTGAAACCAAAAAACCTTGAAAAGGTTACACAAATTCGAGAAAAGAATACAACGAAGGTGAACAAAGTCGAAAACACTCCGTTAGCAAGGAGGGACAAAGAACATTGCGAAAAACCTTGAGGTTGAAGGGCAAGATATATATTGAAAGCACTCCGGTTAAGAAGTTATGCAAGACTTGATACGGTGAAAAGAACTTGAGCAAAAAGGACAGAACACTCCGGTTAAATGGATAATGACGAAAAGAACATGATCCAAGATGATGAGAGAAAAGAGCAACATCACAATGCCTCCGGAAGAAAATGACAACTTCTATCACAATTGAACTTGGAAAGCATTCTTGCAAGAAAGGATTGCGCGGGGTTGTTGGGAAAACAACAACGAAGAGGATAAGCTTGTAGTGGGCTTATGGAAAACATCTCTAGAACTTGAGGTGAAATTCCGCCACTAACGAAAACAATATTGGATTGATAAGAACAAGAAGACAAGGAACTTGTTCATCGGAAGGATAAAGAAGAACTTGGGTCCTTTATAAGCACCATAGATAGCAACAAACCTTAGGGAAGGCTTTAGGTGAAATATAACCCAAGGTAACCCCAATGACGAGATTGGTGGATTTAAATACCTCATCTTGACAACTTGTGAAACACGAAGCACGAAGGGAAATTATCAAGAATGACATAAAACCACCTCAAAAGATATGCGTGAAAGAATTGCACTCCGGATTACAAGATGAAGAAAGCTTGAACTCATCTGAAAAGAATCTTGATGAACGCTTGGAGAAGGAATTAAATCCTTTATGACACATCATGTAGAACCTTCATGAGAACTCCGGAAAAAAAGAGAAGATGCACAATTGAAATCAGGACTATGATGAGCCTCCGGAATAGGGAATTGAGTTCAGTCGATGAAACAAGAATAAGAATTACATTATGCTTATCCTTCACCAATTAAATTGATGACAATCAATGGATTTGGCACATTGCTTATTCTCATAGAAAAGATTAAGAGAGATATCGATAACTTGATAAGGACTTGATGGAACCGCCGGTGGGATTTGGAACAACGAATAAATTGATATGATAAACAAGGAAGAGAAATCTTGAATGAACCACCGGTAGGATTGGAGAATGATAACTGAAAGCTGAGAACTAATAAATCTTCTGAAATGATGGGCTCCGGAGAAACAAACTAGAAAGACTCCTGAATTACTCCGGCTCAGTGAAAAGAATTCTCACAATCGAAAGCAATTATGAGAGGAAGGCAACAAGCTAGAATCACGAATCTTCACGAGAACGGATATGATTGAAGAGAAAATTATTCCTTGGTCTTTAAATGTTGAGAATGATGACGAGAAACACCACCATGAATTATTTAGACACTCCGAAATGACGAATGGAAAGGTTGAGCCAACGATGAAAAGAATTTTGAAAGATCTTGGAGAAAGACATTTGACTGATGGTAAATCATTCTTACGTTAAACTTCGAAAAGAATTTGAGAATACCTCCGAGAAAATAGAAGAGTCAGGTAAGATCCTGGAAAAGACATGTGGGTTAGGGCCCACTCAAGAGAAACACCGTCGAAATGATTAAAAAGAGAGGTTGCACCGGTTGAATTAAATGACTTGAATGAGATACCAATCTCGAAAGAGCTTGAACGAATGCAGAGTGGAAACACGAATCTTTGAGATATCTTGAGCACTCTAGAACAATTAAATAGCGAGAAGTGAATGAATATGAGGTGCACCGGCATGAGAAGGTATTTGAAACGAGGAGAAAGATATGATCAATAACGCTTGAATTTAAACCACCGGAGAAGAAAAATGAGTGAAGGTTAACGAACTTGAAGCTCTGTTAGTATCTTCATGAGCATCGCCAGATAAGAAGATTGACAGAAAAGGAATGGAGAGGCTTCCCCTCAATAAAATGGATACTTGAATAAGAAATCTGGGTCCTTGAAGAAACAGGGAGGGTGGGCGGAAAAAAAAACAAAGGCAACTTGAAGACGGATGTAACAAACACCGTTGAGAAGAACTGGTAATTGATCTTGCTGATGTTGAAATGATCGGATCCACTTGAAGAGAAGCACACCGGTTGAAAAGAATTGACATGACAAACTTGATGATCGAGAAGGACTAGTATTCACATAAGAATATGAGAACACCATTTGGGGAAGGTATGGAATCAACACTTGACATTGAAGCAACTCGAATACCACAACTCAAAAACAAAAACAACGGATTGTCTCACAGAATAAGCCGGAACAAACATATGATAGAGATTTCGTCTGAAGTTTTCATGGTGTGGCCCACACGGGCTCGATCGTACAGCACCATCATGTACAAGGCAGTGCACATGACATACGAAGCGTCCCCGAGTCGGCATAGCCAAGGACTCTTTAAGACACAACGAGACCACTGTAAAACCGACCGTGAATAGGCGGACCACTAGATGTCGAACCCCAATTTCATATCATACATCTGTTGGAAAGATATCCTAAGAGCTACTTGAATTCCCACCTATGAAACTCCCGAAAATTTCCGGTTATGCAATCAGGTGTTGGGGATACAGGGGAAGCATAATATCTCACCCAAACTAACAAATCCTACATCCAGCTGTATCCATCCTTCAACACATAACCAAGAAACCTTCGGAAATCATCTACCTCAACCTTCGAAAAGCATCTGTTATACAAGTTATGGCAATACTCCCGAACTCCCGCCCCAGTACTGGGTGGCGTCGAGGTTATCTCACCAACGAACTGCATAAAAGAGATTTTCGATGTCGGCATACTAAACTCAGGTATTCCAGAACTACAAGGATAAAATTATGACGACAACACCTCGGAGCTCAACTCCCCGAGACACTGCCACAAAACCCCTGACAAGAGGCACCAAGACAATGTTCTCGTCACAAAACCATCGGAACGATTCCAAGATACCCACGTGATCCTAAAAAAATTTAGTGGAATTTGAGAAGAGAAGAGTCAAAACTCTACGTCAGGATGCCTTACCAAAGCGATGAGGAGACTGGGAAGTAAAAAAGAATTCCTAAACTCTCCGATATATAATTCCTAAATGACTCAAAACATTTTTCTAGACACAACTTGGCTGCTAAAAAAACGATCAAGCAATGGGGGCTCCTAAGGTCGGGGAAGGCTCTGATACCAACTTGTAACGCCCTCGATGCAGCTATATCTCCCACGTGTCGAAGCACGACTTAGAGGCATAACCGCATTGAAAGCAATGTCACAAGTGAGGTAATCTTCACACAACCCATGTAATACAATAGGGGAAAAGATACATAGTTGGCTTACACTCGCCACTTCACACAATTACATGAATAAAACATTACATCATCCAGATACAATCAAGGTCCGACTACGGAACCAAAATAAAAGAATAACCCCAAATGCGACAAGGTCCCCGATCGACCCCAACTGGGCTCCACTACTGATCAACTAGAACGAAACAACACAAAGGACAAGATCTTCATCGGGCTCCTCCTGAGCTGGATTGCGTCATCTACACGGACTCATCGGCACCTGCAAGCTGGGTTTGGAAGTATTTTTGAGCCACGGGGACTCAGCAATCTCGCACCCTCGTGATCAAGACTATTTAAGCTTATGGGTAAGGTAAAAGGTATGAGGTGGAGCTGCAGCAAGCGACTAGCATAATATGGTGGCTAACATACGCAAATGAGAGCGAGAAGAGAAGGCAAGGCACGATCGATAAAAATATGATCAAGAAGTGATCCTAAAACAACCTACGTCAAGCATTACTCCAACACCGCGTTCACTTCCCGGACTCCGCCGAGAAAAGACCATCACGGTTACACACGCGGTTGATGTATTTTAATTAAGTTAAGGTTCAAGTTATCTACAACCGGACATTAACAAATTCCCATCTGCCCATAACCGCGGGCACGGCTTTCGAAAGTTCAAATCCCTACAGGGGTGTCCCAACTTAGCCCATCACAAGCTCTCACGGTCAACGAAGGAATAGACCTCCTCCCGGGACGTTCCGATCAGACTCGGTATCCCGGTTCTACAAGACACTTCGACAAGTTAAAACAAATCCAGCAACACCGCCCGAATGTGCCGACAAATCTCGATAGGAGCTGCACATATCTCGTTCTCAGGGCACACTTAGATGAGCTCTCCATACAACTAAAACCAAACCTCGAGTTTCCCCGAGGGGGCGCTGCACAGGACGCTAGTTCGGACCAACACTCAGAAGAGCACTGGCCCGGGGGGTTACAATAAAGATGACCCTTGAGTCTGCAGAACCCAAGGGAAGGTGGTAGGTTGTTAGTGCAAATGGTAAAACCAAGGTTGGGCATTGCTGGAGGAGTTTTATTCAAGGCGAACTGTCAAGGGGTTCCCATTATTACCCAACCGCGTAAGGAACGCAAAATCCGGGAACATAACACCGATATGACGGAAACTAGGGCGGCAAGAGTGGAACAAAACACCAGGCATAAGGCCGAGCCTTCCACCCTTTACCAAGTATATAGATGCATTAATTAAATAAGATATATTGTGATATCCCAACAAGTAACCATGTTCCAACAAGGAACAACATCTCCATGTTCCAACAAGGAACGAACTTCAATCTTCACCTGCAACTAACAACGCTATAAGAGGGGCTGAGCAAAGCGGTAACATAGCCAAACAACGGTTTGCTAGGACAAGGTGGGTTAGAGGCTTGGTTCAACAATATAGGAGGCATGATAAGCAAGTGGTAGGTATCGCGGCATAGGCATAGCAAAAGAGCGAGCATCTAGCAAGCAAAGATAGAAGTGATTTCGAGGGTATGGTCATCTTGCCTGAAATCCCGCAAGGAAGAAGAACGAGTCCATGAAGAAGTCAAACGGACGTAGACGAACGATTCCTCACAAACGCGACGTTATCGGAACCAAGCGAAGAAACAACACCGGAAAAGAGCAAACAACATAGTAAACAACCAACACATGAACATGATATGATATGCGGGATGCGGTATGCGATGCATATGCATGATTTGACAAGAAATGATTGAACCTGGCCTCAACTTGGAAAACCAAGTGTGCCACTGAAAAGATGAGATGAAATCGCTTGAAAACGATATAAAGAACGCCGGAATCGGAGTTACGGTTTGGAAATGGCAAGCGATTCAAATATGACACCGATCTGCGATTTACAGCAAGTAGCCATCTAAATGCAATGAGATGAACAAGCTACAGCACCCAAACATGGCAACAAAATACTTGGCAGGGATGCATTCAAGATGCTTTACAAAAGTCTAGCACTTAGTTACGGCCAATTCATCCATTAACAGGTTCAAACAAGCATGGCAAAAATGCATATGGTAAACAGATTTCAGACTTAGTGAAATTAACACTTGTCTGGAATTTCAGATCAGGTAGCACACTTTGGAGCATGAAAACTATATGCTACAGGACCTGAACATGGCAAAGTAAAGCATGGCATGGAGCTACTCCAAGAGCTTAACAAAAGTCCCTTAGTGACCTTGAGCCAAAAGGGATCAGAAAATACAATTGCAAGCATGTGAACATGGCAAAAACATAATTAGATCTCAGAGTTGGTGAAAACTGGAGCATGCTGAAAACAGATATCAAGTAGGCATGTTTACGAGCTTGATGCACTCACTACAGAGCAAGTCATGATAAGCTAAGCATACACCCATCAAGAATACACAAAATTCAAGCTAGCCATGGCAAGAACAATAACATAGCATGCACGGGTCAACTACAACATCCTCGGCAAAATTGCTAACAAGTAGACAATCTGCCCAGATTCACGAAATGACAAAAGTAGAGCTCGATTGACTCAAGCTAGTGTGCTCCATAAATGCAAATAAAGACATGGATGGATAGAGCACTACAAGATTAACAAAACATCCTTACCGATCATCCTCAAAAGAGGCACGGATCACTAGGAAACAACATGAACATATGGCAACATGAGATAAACAAGTCAAGGACTTAGTGGAAATGCTAAGTCCCTAAAAATAGCATTACCAAGTGCACCACTTTGCAAGCTTGTGCTAGTCACCACACACATCACAAAAATACATGGGTTGCACCTCTCGAAAGATGGCAAACCCCTTAACAAAACATATGTAGAGCTCCAGGTCATATCATGCACACAATAATCATGGCAAAAATGACAAATATCTAAATGGAGTAGCAGATCTGACAATTATCTCAAGTAGCACTCTTCTAACGGCATTTCGGGCATCAAGATGAACTCAAATGAAAACGATGAAATGAGAAGAAATGATGTACTCTCTGAGATGAACATTTTGATATGATATATGCCCAAAACGGAGTTATGGATGCAAAGTTACGATGCGATGAAGATGCCAAAAAGTGACTGAGATTAGGACAAAAAGTCAACCCTAGGATTTCGTCCGGATCTGGATCTGAGACGGCGCGCGCTTCGAGGTTCATCGGAAATCTGTTCGCCGGAGGAGGGAATCGTCGGACTTGTCGGGGATCGCTGGATCTTCGCCGGACGCGGGAGGAGACGGGGCCGGGTGGAGGAGGAGGTCGCCGTAGTCGGCGAAGCGGCGCGGCGGAGCTCGGCGAGCTCAGCCATGGCGGGCGGCGGATGAGGCGGCAGATCGGCGAGGAGATCGACGGCGGCGGCGGCCCGGTGAAACGGACGGCGGCGGGTGAGGGAGCCGGGCGGCGCCGGGCGAGGGTGCCTGGCGGCGGCGCTCGCGAGCCGCGAGGGCCCTCCCTGGGCCGTGCGGGCCGGCGTGGAGGAGGCGGACTTGGGGGTGACGTGGCAGCCCCGGAGTGGCTGGGCGCGGCGGCGGGGTGACGGGCGGACATGTCCGTCGGCGCGGGAAAGTGTCCGACGGCGAAAGGAGGAAGATTGCTAGGGTTTGGCCCATGAATTTGGAAGGGTTGCACGTATTTATAGGTAGAGAGAGCTAGGAAAGTCCAAATGAGGTGCGGTTTTCGGCCACGCGGTCGTGATCGAACGACCGAGATGATGGAGAGGGTTTTGGTGGGTTTTGGGCCACTTTGGAGGGGTGTTGGGCTGCAACACACATGAGGCCTTCTCGGTCCCTCGGTTAACCGTTGGAGTATCAAACGAAGTCCAAATGGTACGAAACTTGACAGGCGGTCTACCGGTAGTAAACCAAGGCCGCTTGGCAAGTCTCGGTCCAATCCGGAAATGTTTAATCCCCACACACGAAAGAAAGGTAGAAATGACCACCGGAGGAGAACGGAGCGCCGGATTGCAAAACGGACAACGGGGAAAATGCTCGGATGCATGAGACGAACATGTATGCAAATGAAATGCACATGATGACATGATATGCAATGCATGACACGCAAGCAATAACAATGCAACAACATCGAATAACTGCACGACACCTGGCACATCGGTCTCGGGGCGTTACACCTTAACCAATAGATAGGCCGGTACACCTACAATCCCCTACATCTGCTAGCCCATCATGGAAAGGATTCCCACAACTTACTCAACTATGCCAGAGCCCATAGTGGCTTGTGGCTGCACAGGAAGTTTCCAGCATTAATAACATAATGATCCCTTTGAGCCTGGGTGGCGAACCATAGGAAAAATCAGACAGATACCCTGGGATTCTCCTTTGGACAACACTAGATTTCCCCAGGTGCCCACAAACCAATCCACCCAGATGTGTGTTAAAGTAGCCACCTTAAGTAAACCCTTAGTTCATAATAACACTCACAACTGTCATGAATCACTCAAACCAAACCACGTCTACGAGCATAGCATAGCAAAGTATAATAAGTGTAACATAGTAACTCCCAAGGTTTGAATAAAAGGGCAATAGGTACTACCTCAACAACTACTTCCCAATACCCACATGTTAAACAGATCCTACTCGTGCAATGTTTGAGGATTGAGACTAATGCATAAAATCTGGGTAATAAGGGGGATGATCAAAGTGTTACCTGCCTTGCTGACGATCTGAAAACCCTAGTGACTCGTAGTAGCATGCTTCACACTCCGAAAACTCTCTCATGAACAAACAATAGCATAAATAAGCACCCAAGCATAATATGCAAGGGTAAAACTCAAATGAAAAGATCTAAACTGAAAGTTCAACTGAAGAGCTTCGGTTTGCAAAAAGAATCAAACAAATCGGAGCTACGAAACACAAACTACGATCAGAAGAAGTTGAAATTCAAATCTGCTTGCAACCAAATTTTAGTAAAATCATGTTCAAGTGGATTATCTGGAAAGAGGGAAACAAGACGAAGATTTTGGCGTTGGTTTCACTGGATTTGGACGAACGAGCAAAAAGTTGCGAAGGTTTAAAGATTAGGGACTAATCTATGAGAAAAGTATTCACGGATAGGTCCCTGGCCGAAAATAAAATAAAAAGAAAAACCAATCGAAAAAACTTCACTAATAGAACCAAACGAACGAACGTTGTTCGCTACTGCGGATTAACGGACGAACGTCCGCAATTTAGATCCGAACGTAAAAACCGAGAAAAAACCCTAACCCCAGAAAATAAACCGATCTAAATCGAAGAACCGAAAAAACCAAAAAACGAACCGGCGAATCGTGGCGGTTTTATACCGGTTCACGACGACGGCAGTCAACGGCGGTGGTGGAACTCCGGCGAGGCAGCGACGGCGGCGGTGGCTCGCGGCGCGAGCGACGGTGTGGCGGTGGCGCGGGGTGGTGCGGGCGGTGTGGTGGCGAGGCGGCGGAGTGCGGCAGCGAGGCGGCGCGGCTAAAGGCGATGGCGGCGGCTCAGCTCGGTGGTGGGCTGCGGCGGCGGGGTGGGATGAGGAGAGGGAGGGCTTCGGTATTTAAAGGGCCAGGGGTGGCGGTGCGTTGGGCGAGGGGGTGGCGGCGGGCGAGCTCGGGACTTCGGTCCCGAGTCGGAGGAGGAGGCGGCGGCGGCCTGGTGGGCTGCGGCCCGGCTCGGCTGGGCCTTCGGCCCAGTCGGGCGGCGAACATTTTTTTAAAATAAAATTTTCGCCCGAAGAAAATCCTAATAAAATATATAAAAAAATCTAAAAATACCAGAAACAATTTTCACCGTCTAAATCTAATATTTAGAACCAAGTGAACATTTTTCTGGCCTAAAAATGCAATTTTCAAAAATGCATATTTTTTTCTAATTCAAATAAAATTTTAATTTGATTTTAAAATTTCTTCTCCAATATTCCTTTCATTTAAAGAAGTCATTTTATCTTCTCTCTTTTATTTTTAATATTGGAAATAATTGGAGAGAAAAATATAAAATCAAATTAATCCTCTTTTCAAATTTGATAAAGTTCAAATATGAAAACGAATGAAATCAACAACTCTCTCCTTGGGTCCTTGAGTTGCTTAAGATTTCTAGGATCACAACCAAAATGCAAATAAAATATGATATGCGTATGATGACCTATGTATAACATCCAAATTGAAAAATTGGGATGTTACAGTTCGTGATAAATTAAAGTTCAATTAATCATACTACTTAAGAAGTCCCACTTAGATAGATATCCCTCTAATCATCTATGTGATCACGTGATCCATATCAACTAAACCATGTTCGATCATCACGTGAGATGGAGTAGCTTTCAATGGTGAACATCACTATGTTGATCATATCTACTATATGATTCACGCTCGACCTTTCAGTCTCAGTGTTCCGAGGCCATATCTGTATATACTAGGCTCGTCAAGTTTAACCCAAGTATTCTGCTTGTGCAAAACTGGCTTGCACTCGTTGTATGTGAACGTATAGCTTATCACACCCGATCATCACGTGGTGTCTCGGCACGACGAACTGTAGCAACGGTGCATACTCAGGGAGAATACTTATACCTTGAAATTTAGTGAGGGATCATCTTATAATGCTACCGCCGTACTAAGCAAAATAAGATGCATAAAGGATAAACATCACATGCAATCAATATAAGTGATATGATATGGCCATCATCATCTTGTGCCTTTGATCTCCATCTCCAAAGCACCGTCATGATCACCATCGTCACCGGCTTGACACCTTGATCTCCATCTCAACATTGTTGTCGTCTCGCCAATTATTGCTTCCACGACTATCACTACCGCTTAGTGATAAAGTAAAGCAATTACATGGCGATTGCATTTCATACAATATAGTGACAACCATATGGCTCCTGCAAGTTACCGACAACTTTGTTACAAAACATGATCATCTCATACAACATTTTATTTAATCACGTCTTGACCATATCACATCACAACATGCCCTGCAAAAACAAGTTAGACGTCCTATACTTTGTTGTTGCAAGTTTTACGCGGCTGCTACAGGCTTAGCAAGAACAGTTCTTACCTATGCATCAAAAACAACAACGATTTTTCGTCAAATGTGCTGTTTTAACCTTCAACAAGGACCGGGCGTAGTCACACTCGATTCAACTAAAGCTGGAGAAACATACACCCACTAGCCACATGTATGAGAAGAACGTTAGTAGAACCAGTCTCATGAACGCGGTCATGTAATGTCGGTCTGGGCCGCTTCATCCAACAATACCGCCGAATCAAAGTATGACATGCTGGTAAGCAGTGTGACTATTATCGCCCACAATTCTTTGTGTTCTACTCGTGCATATAACATCTACGCATAGACCTGGCTCGGATGCCACTGCTGGGGAACGCAGTATTTCAATTTTTTTTCCTACGATCACACAAGATCTATCTAGGAGATGCATAGCAACAAGAGGGGAGAGTGTGTCTACGTCTTCGCGATCCAACCGATCAAGTACCAAACGCACGGCACCTCCACGACCTGCACACGTTTATCTCGGTGATGTCCCTCATACTCTTGATCCAGTTGAGGCCGAGGGAGAGTTTCGTCAGCCCGACGGCGTGGTGACGGTGATGATGAAGTTACTGATGCAGGGCTTCGCCTAAGAACTACGATGATATGACCGAGGTGTAAAACTGTGGAGGGGGGCACCGCACACGGCTAAGACAAATCTTGGAGTCTATGGGGTGTCCCCTCCCCTGTATATAAAGGAGGGGAGGAGGGGGCCGGCCGACCTCATGGGGCGCGCTCTAAGGGGGGAATCCTACTCCTACTAGGAGTAGGTTCCCCCCTTTCCTAGTCCAACTAGGACGGAAAGGAAGGAGGGGGGCGCCTCCCCCACCCCTTGTCTAATTCGGACTAGGGGGCACGCGCCACCTCCTGGCCGGCCCTCTCTCCTATAAGGCCCATGGTGGCCCATTAACTTCCCGGGGGGATTCCGGCAACCCTCCGACACTCCGGTTTTCTCAGAAACTCTCTGGAACACTTCAAGTGTCCGAACAACATGGTCCAATATATCAATCTTTACCTCTCGACCATTTTGAGACTCCTCGTCATGTCCATGATCTCATCCGGGACTCCGAACAACTTCGGTACATCAAATCAAATAACTCATAATACATATCGTCATTGAACGTTATGCGTGTGGACCCTACGGGTTCGAGAACAATGTAGACATGACCGAGACATGTCTCCGGTCAATAACCAATAGCGGAACCTGGATGCTCATATTGGCTCCTACATATTCTACGAAGATCTTTATCGGTCAAACCGCACAACAACATACGTTGTTCCCTTTGTCATCGGTATGTTACTTGCCCGAGATTCGATCGTCGGTATCATCATACCTAGTTCAATCTCGTCACCGGCAAGTCTCTTTAGTTGTTCCGTGATGCATAATCCCATGACTAACTCATTAGTCACATTGCTTGCAAGGCTCATAGTGATGTGCATTACCGAGAGGGCCCAGAGATACCCCTCCGACAAACAGAGTGACAAATCCTAAACTTGATCTATGTCAACTCAACAAACACCATCGGTGACACCTGTAGAGCATCTTTATAATCACCCAGTTACGTTGTGATGTTTGATAGCATACAAGGTGTTCCTCCGGTATTCGGGAGTTGCATAATCTCATAGTCATAGGAACATGTATAAGTCATGAAGAAAGCAATAGCAATAAACTGAACGATCATAGTGCTAAGCTAACGGATGGGTCTAGTCCATCACATCATTCTCTAATGATGTGATCCCGTTCATCAAATGATAACACATGTCTATAGCTAGGAAACTGAACCATCTTTGATCAACGAGCTAGTCAAGTAGAGGCATACTAGGGACACTTTGTTTGTCTATGTATTCACACATGTACTAAGTTTTCGGTTAATACAATTCTAGCATGAATAATAAACATTTCTCATTGTATAAGGAAATATAAATAACAACCTTATTATTGCCTCTAGGGCATGTTTCCTTCACGGCCCACTACGCGCGAAATGTCAATGATGATGAGCCCTGCATGCGGCTCCTTCCACCGACTACAACTTCTCTTCCGGACCCGACTGGGTTGAGTTCTTTGACGAGGCTGGTGGCAGTGGCGTCCACGATGAGGACGATGACGAGTGATCCTCTCTTGTCATTAGCTCCCTTTGACCTTTTGGGGAGTTAGTGCCAAAGGGGAGAAGTAGTATATTAGGGGTTTGTGAGTGTTTATCTACGTGGTCAAATATCTCGTGTCTTATGGTGTTTATTTGGATCTTATCGACATGTGAACCATTATTTGTAATAAGTTTAAAACTATGTGTGGTACTATCGGTGTTTGTCGAATCTATTTATGATATTATTTACATTATGAGTTGATCATATTGATGTTTATCAAGTCTCTCATCTCATAACAATTATTAGTTTCGACATGTCATGCTTCATTTGTTTATATGTGTCAAAATATTGCAAAACCCTCTTATGCAAACACATTAATATGTGCAATTTCTTTATGATAAAATCAACTATCCACAAATTAAGGGGGGTCACATTCAAAATCATATAAACAACTTGCTCTCACGTGCCTCATTGATTTATATTTTGAGAGCTATATGGATGTTGTCATCAACTACCAATAAGGGGAACTTGAAAGTGAAATCATGCCCCTAATTACATTTTGATGTTTGTGACAATATACATATAGGGAACTAATCATGTTCATTAAATATATCACAGGTTTTAGTCCCCGTGGGAACATATATGTGTGGGGATCATGGACCCACTTGAATTGATATTGCTCGATAACGAAGAAACAAATATATGATACACGGACTTTTCGTTTTATTATTGAGTATAAGGATCCCACACTATTAAGAGTGGATCATTGGGGTTCATGAAAGATTTGCTCTAACACGTAGTTCCTTGCAAATATTCTCCACTCACATCATTCACCGTCACAACATACACCACTCCCATCAATACACATGTGACATGCACATACATCTACAAAAGTGCCCTAGGAATAATGTTCACAACATACACATACACGGATACTTAGAAAATAAACTAGTTTCATTGACGCACCAGATGTCCGGTCCCTCATCCGGCATCAGATGTCCGATATCCATCTTACATCCGGCAAACCATCACAAAACCAAAATCAGTGGAAATTAACAAACTTCTGGTGGTTACTGGATGTCTGGTGGCTCACTAGGCCATGGGACGTCCAGTCACCACCAAATCTCCGGTATACCTATACAGAACATAAGCTACCAAATATTATTGGATTTCTGGTACTCACCGGATGTCTGGTGCACATTGTGCCACTTGATGTACAGTCACTATCGAATGTCTGGTATACCTTTATAGAAGAATACCCACCGAATTTTATCGGATATCTGGTACCCACCTGATGTCAAGTACTTGCCACGTGTGGGCTGGTGCATGTTAATGGGCTTATCCCAGACAAACGATGTGCATGTGTGTCCGGCCCAGGCCCCGGGGCTCCTGTCAGTGTAGTGAACTTTGGGCGTTGATACTCCTGACCATGCACCAGCAAGTTGCAGCCTCCATGCCCGGAAGGGCATGGCAGAGGACAAGTCCATCTCATCACATTCAAGGCATGGTAAATTAATACCATGAAGAAGACCTCGAGGCAGGTGACTGAGAAGTAACGGAGATCAAGACCAAGGCTTCCAGGAAGCTACCTTCCCCGATAAGGTATTTCCCCATGTTACCGGCAAGCCCAAGCTCCCTCCATCACTTTGCCCGCACCTACTTATCAGGACTCTGTCGACAGGTGGCGGGCGTGCAGGCGATTAGGTAGAGGCTGTCGAGGCACGTGGCAATCCACCGCCTGGAGAACAACTTTATTGACACCCGCGTGTCGCTTTGGGGCACCGGGTGTCCGATACATACCAGATGTCTGGCACTTTTAGCACTTGTTTATTTGCCCTCTTCACTACACCGTGCCCTTCTTCAGACATCGGATGCCCGGTACTTAAACTGCATAAATAGTTCCAACAACCACATTTTGGGGTTCCCTGTATATACCCCTTTCCCACTCCGAGAGGGGGTTGACCACTTCATTTCAAAACACCCAAGAACCCTAAAGTTCCCCCTCTCACTTTCCTTTACACCAAACCTTAGATCCTGGAGGTTTTTGTGAGAGTTCTCGATAGAAATTTCATCAAGTGATAGAGTCACTCCCTCTCACTCGTTGGATAAAAAAAATCGTGATTTGAGCAAGTCCCGAGCATTTCCTCCTTGATGTTATTACTCTTGGAGATTGGAGGCTCCTAGGTAGTAGGAGTTCTTCGGAGAGGAATGGTTAATTGTGATTACCCCAGGAAAGTTTGTGAAGGTTTTAAGACCACCTCAAGGTCTAACACTAGTGGTTGAAAATGGCCTTCCCAGTGATATCTCAAGGGGATAATAGGGTGAGCATTCATGGTAACATCGGCCCCTCCAATGGTGACTAGATTCCCTCCAAGGACGTGAACATCATGATACATACTTGTCTCTGGAGTTTTGGTTATCCTAACCCTAACTCTCTAATTGTGGTTACTTCTCTCTTGGCTTTACTTATATCATATTGTGCTTGCTAACATCTCTATTAGTTGTCGTTGTTGAACTACTACTAGAACTAGTATCCCCTTTGCAATTGTTAGGCTCGTCTTTATATTTTGTGTAATTGTCTAAAATTGCTAGGCAATAATTAAAATTTTTAATTGCACCTATTCACACCCCTCTCGGTCGATCTCGATCCTTTCATTGGGCTTGGAAGCTACTCAATAGACTTGAATTCAAGTCCCCCTTTGAGCACTTCTTTTGTTTTTGCTCCCCCACTTGGACTAATCGATATAAAACCAGGGTGAGTAAAAAATCTATGGACCGGTGCAGAAATGAAAATCGAAGAACTAGAATGCAATCGAGTTGGAAAAAATAAATTGGTGGAAGTGAGACGACGATCGAACGAGAGTGGGACATCGATCGTACGAGGCGTTTTGGTCTGTCTTTAAAAATGAAACGTTCACCAGGTAGTACAATCCAATAGTAAAAGTAGGAATTTGCACGGGTGCAATCCGCGTTCATTTTTAACTGGACGCTCATCACCTACCCAACTTGATCCAAGATGCATGGGCCCACTTTGTTAAGAGGAAATATCGGTGTCTATAGAACAAATAGCAGTAGGCTGCTATTCATCGTGAATCCCACAAACTCCCAGCCGCTAGATTTAGAAGACTAACGATAAAGATTGATGTTTGAGTTCCATCAAAACTAATACGCTTTATAACAGTATAGATATAACCTGGGAACTGGTGGTGGTGGTGAGTTCATTTCGCACTCCACCCCAACTTATGTAGAACCCACCAGACCCATCCAGTTTGGAAGATTTAACTCTCCACTCCACCTCATTCTCCTTAGTCCCTATCCATATAGAACCCATCAGACTCCTTTGATTTGAGTTTACTCCCTACTCCATCCCAACCCCTCTTATCCATTTAGAACACATCATGCCCCTTAGGTTTCCCCATAAAACCGTAAATAATGCAGTTAGGAAGCTTTGATCCTCACACATGCCTCTACACCCATAACGATAAAACAAGCAGGTTGAGTAAGTATTTTGTAAGTATATGTCAGTGGGTAGTTCTTTTATCATGGCACAACCGAACGAGGCAACCCATCAAGTACAAATAATTCCTGTCATGGCTTCTCCCCAATATGCATCCACCAGTCGCCACTCTTTCCCAACCCCTCTCCACCGGCCGCCCCTTGTCCTAATCAATCTAGCTATGGTTTTGCCGCCACAAATCGGTGCTCGCAAATGCAGTGTTGCCTGCTTGCTTGAGTTTCTCTTTCCGGTGTTATAAGTGCATTGATTGTAATATATACTACTATCAAATTTATTTTAACTAATTTTGTGGTTTGTACTGCGGAAAGCATTATGCTAGTGCAGTTAATTTTAGGGTTTTCATAACCAGCAAACATTCTCTGGAAGGGCATGACACAACAAACTGTTTTATGACAGTTTACGTAGTCGTAAGTTTTTTTGTCAGGCTTTGCCGTGCTTGGCAAAGGAATTTTTCATCCTCACGACAACATAAATAGTGATAAAACATTCATTTTGCCATGCCCTCCGAAGGGAAGCGCTCAGCCAAATAACAATTCCCATTCTTTTTAACCACGTATGTGAATACGCAATCCAACGCAACAATCATCCCAATCTGAGTAGTGCACTCTGACGTCCTCCCAAGGAATCCCTATCCTATCGGAATTAGATATTTGACTTGAGTTTTCTGATCACCGATCAGCGAAAAGAAGCCATAAAAAGGGAGAAGAAAAGCAGAGAAAAGAACAGAGAGGAAGATGCTCGAGCCGCCTCATGGCGTGGTTCGAACGCGAAGATATTCCTGCCTTCCGCAGCCGTACACCTGTAGCCATCCCTCGACCAAACCGACGGCTCCGATCTCTCCACCTCTTCACAAAAGTCCTCTTCCACCGAGACGCGGGCCCTCACCATCTCCAACCCCACCGTCATCCTCAGCAAAGGCAGGTAGGTAGGTGTGGCCGGAGCACGTGCTGTCAGTGCTATAAATGCGCTGGAACCCTAGGATTCGGCGCGAGCTTATCACTTATCATCATCAGCGCCCCTTCCTCCCTCCCTCCTCCTCCTCGCGCGTCCTGATCCATCATCCAGCCCAGGTGAATTCAGGGTATCGATTCAGTTCCGAATTTGGCCGAGCTTTCTTGATTTGGGAGCTTCGAAGCTTAATCTCGTTGCTCGTATTTGGTTTCTTGTTGTTAGCAGGTGATTAAGGTCGCCATGTCGGACTCCGAGGACCACCACTTCGAGTCCAAGGCCGATGCCGGGGCGTCCAAGACCTACCCTATGCAGGCCGGCGCCATCCGGAAGGGCGGCTTCCTCGTCATCAAGAACCGCCCCTGCAAGGTACGGATTTGCTTGCCTCGATCCCGGCTGGATGGTTGTGTGTGTGTGTGTGATCGCAATTCCGATGCTGCTCTTCATGGCCGCCGTACTATGTAGGAATACTGATGTTGCTATCTCCGGATGCTGCTATTTCTGTTTGAGAATGCTTGGGAGCTGTCGTCGGATGGTTCCGTTTCGTATCAGTGTGGATTGACTTGTTGACATATCGGTGGTGACCCCAGGGAAAAGGGTGGAGTTGTTATTTATAGGGGCGGGGAGCTATTTTGACCATGTTCGCCACTATCTGCCCTGCACTGTGCACGATTAATTAGGAGGGTCTTGAAACAGGGGAAGATGTACTATCCCCTTTCCTGTGATCCAAACAAAAATCATGTGATGGGATAACTTTTAAGAAACATGTTTTATTGTACAACCAAACTTGCTAACGTCCATTATTCCTGTAATCTTAATAATATTTTCCTAGTATTTTGCGGGGTAGAAATAGTTTGATAACCAAAACAAAAAAGGGATTTCCACTCAGGCTCTTTAAACTATATCTGTACAGTGGGTGATTTGGCTATTCCGTGTCAGAAAGTTAAGATTGTAATCGAAGTGTAAGGGGCACTGTCGACATGTTTGGATGGAATATGATGGAGATTTTAAGCTTCCTGCATGTGCATAGACCTAACTTCCGAAGGAAACAATACCTTTCTTTCTCAATCTATTGCCTTGACTTCTCCAAAGAAATCCTCGATCATAAATTTGGTCTGTTTCTTGTAATTTGTAAGGGACAATCAGTTAATTGACTCAAAAGCTAAAACTAATTTATCCATGTTTATCTAGCTTGTTGTGCCATGGTGATTGCTGTCCTTACCTTTTTAGTACATATTTCTTCACCTACTCCTGTGTGTATGTTTCCTGTGAGTTCTGACGTCTGTCATTGTGATCAGAATACACTTCAAGGCTTAAGCCTGAAAATATGTGGTGCTTCTTTGCCATTAATTTTCAAGTCTTTTATCTTATCTTGTTGTGCTAAATAAACTTGTGCTACAGGTGGTGGAGGTTTCTACCTCGAAGACAGGAAAGCACGGTCATGCTAAATGCCACTTTGTTGCCTTAGATATATTCAATGGTAAAAAGCTTGAGGACATTGTTCCTTCATCCCACAACTGTGATGTAAGTTTATTTTATCAATGTTTAATAAAGAACTTTGGTTGGTTCAGTTTTACAGATAACTCACTATTCTATATATTTTAGGTGCCACATGTGGACCGTACTGAGTATCAGCTGATTGACATATCAGAGGATGGATTTGTACGTTCTACTAATCAAGAAAATGTATTTTATTGTGCATAATTGTTGGCCTCGATACTTACTATATTATTTGTTTTAGGTGAGCCTTCTTACTGATAATGGTAGCACTAAGGATGATCTTAAACTCCCAACTGATGATGCTATCCTGACCCAGGTTTGGTTGACAAATCTTTAAGCATCTTTTTCTTATTTTTGCATGTGTTTATCCGTGATAAGGATGTGTCCTTACTCCTTACTCATTTGTTATGTTTGTTATGCTGTCTTCTTTGCTTGATAGGAGTTATATCACCCCTTATATTCTGAGATAGTTCTTTCTATACTCCAAAATATCCTGACTGGTGTTGATATTTCTGATCTTAGTTACCAGTTTTATTTGGATTTATTTTTAGCACAATACAAGTCACATCTATGATTGATATCTTCTGTGTTTTAGTATTTCTGAGTATCTCGATTTATTGATTTGATGTTTATATAGGTAGTAGGAACTTTTAGACACTGCACACTTCTGAAATAGCTGCAATAAGAACTAGAGGATATCTAGACATTTACTCTTCCCACCTCTCTGTTTATACTCTTTATTATCATCTGTTTTTCTTTCTTCTGGTCGTGAAAGGCAGACTTTTCACCATGACCCTACATTGTTGCAGTGTACATCTAAGCCAGTAACACTAAAATCTTGCAGCCAAGGCTGCTCTGGTTGTTGCTCTGTTTTTTGATGTGGTGCATGTTACATTTCTCTCTCTTCAGTATATGAATTATGAAGCGCATACATGAATAAAACTCCGATGTTTAGAAGTGTTCTTGCTATTTCCTTTCCACCTCTGTTGTGCTGCACACTTTACTTTCACTTCATCACTCATGCATCTCGTTCTGCTTGCCATCCATCTCCCTCGAAGCACGTCTGAATTTTTCTGTCAAATTGCACTGTAACCGTGATTACTTTTGCTGCTTTATCATTTATGCATTGCAAACACATACTTATATGCCTTAGACATTAGAGTGAATTCCATTTTTTACCTTGTAGTTGTACATTTGTGACACATATTACCCTATTTAGCAGAACTTTTATCGAAATGTCAGATTTTGGAGACTTTTAACACGGTTTTACCCCAGTTTTACATTTTGTCTGTTTATGGTCGATAGGATCGGCATGTTGCGTCATTGATTTGTAAAAAAAACTGTAAGGATCGGAGGGCATCATTGGCGATCTTATCCAAGCTTCTCTTGTCTATCTGTTCCACTCCTTGTGGCCGTCCACATGTTTTTGGATACAGGGCGTCACCTCACACCTTACCTGATGGACACGCATCAAAAAACAAGGGTCCAAAGATTTCAAAAGGGGTATTCTAGACGAATTTTCACTCGAAGGGGTAATTAGTGTCACAAATGTATAAATATGGGGTAAAAAGTGGAATTCACTCTAGACATTACTAGTAGTACAGTAGTACTGTACTTCTTATGAGGTATATGAATATCCAAATTGCTTACTGGGTAAAAATCTGCTTGTTAATTCAGCTCAAGGACGGATTTGCTGAGGGGAAGGATCTGGCGCTGACGGTCATGTCGGCCATGGGGGAGGAGCAGATCTGCGCAGTCAAGGACGTCGGCCCCAGGTAACTTCCTCGGATTGAGGTCCAAGATAAACGGAGGGATCCAGTATCTGTCAAATTTAAGCTAAAGAAAGACGAAGTATTAAAGGAGGAATGCTATCGAGTGAGACATTCACCTAAGCCGGAGTCAAGTGCAGTGATTGCTGGGTGTAGCATATCTGCTTACCACTACCTATCATCCGTGACATTTGGGACCCTTGCTTATGTATGTGCTTGGTGTCAATAATTGATTGATTTGGAATGGTGCAAATTGTATGCCAGAAAGCACGCCTGGCCATTATTATTGTGGATTCCATGATACTATAAGGGTCCTGTGTTCAGTTTCTCATCAAATCTAAAAAAAGTAGCAGTTACTACAGATTGAATCTAACCACTCTTTCCTTTAAAAAAAATAATCTAACCAACAAATTTGACGGCATTTTTTGTTTTGAAGTTTGTTCTATGAAAAACTGTTCATGTTTTCTTGGGCAACTTGCGAGTTTGGTGCCGGAGACGCGAGGGATAAGAAGCAGCACCGGGCACGCGCGGAAAAGAATTCTATGAGACCAGGTCTTATGTGAGACCCATCCTGATAGATGACACATGACATTTACAAATCACAAAGCATCTCTCATCCCCCACTTAAAATCAGGGGGAGAGAGATTAGATGCTTTGTGATTTGTGAATGCCACGTGTCATCCATCAGAACGGGTTTCACCTGCTAACCATGGGACCTGGTCTCATATAATTTTTTTCCGGCACACACGCCGCGGGCGTATGTTAGAGCAAGTTTAGCACAGCCGCTATAATCCTGGCCCGCAGAAAAAGTTTGAGGCGATGCCATAAATCCATACCGTAAATTAGACAATACTAGCAAATATGCTCGTGCATTGCAATGGAGAGAATTTTCTTTTACAAGCTAGCCAAATAAGTATGACTTAATAACCTGACATATAAGCCTCCTCTATTTTAACACAGTGACTCACCATGTTACCATTTATCTTTCTTTCCGCCTTGCTGATGATGTATGCGATGTTCACGTGATCGCAGTGTATTCGACATGGCAAATCCCAAGGCAATGAGCTTACCATTGCATGACACATTTCAAAAACTTTAAAAACAAATCTCGTTGACCACAAACTCGCAATTTTTTTTGAGTAGTTTGAATATTTTCTAACATTTCATGGACATTTTTTTCAGATTCACGAATTTGTTTTGAATACACAATTATTTTTTCAAAATCATGAACATGGTTTTATTTCCCTATATTTTTCCAAATTGTGTTTTTCTTATAATTTGCGAACAATTTTTGTAAAATCACAATATTTTTTGAAACTGCGAAAAATTTATGATTTCCCACACATTTTTGAATTCACAAACATTTTATGATTTCTCGAACATGTTTCTCAAAATTCACAACTTATTGAAATTTGAAAATGTTGAAAAAGAAGGAAAAAACAAAAAGAAATGAGAAAAGAAAAGACAAAAGACGAAATAAAAAAACTGGGGTGTCATGCCCTGCGAGCGGGCCCATGAACGCGCACTGGGTCTCCGCAGTGGAAGAGGCCTTAGCCACTGCGCTGCTTGTGCATCTATGAAATACATATGCTATCATCTCTATAAAAGAAGTGAACACGGCGGCAATTTTGGAAAAACAAATTATTTTCTAACTTATGGTGGCATTGGTGGGCAATTTTTGTCAATTTATAGGGTAAATTATATTACGTACCGCCAAAAGCAATAGGCCCTTTATTATTAGGTAGAGATAACTTAAATAAAAACCATGACACATATCAAATTATTAATATTTTGACATCATACAATAATTCTCTCAAATACAACAAATATTCAAATCCAAATAACAAATGGTCCAAAATTATTACAATAACAGATGGTTTGGAATCCTATATACCTAAGGGAGTCAGTTCCATTAACTTATTTATCTCAACATGCAAGCATGTCACCTCACTATACAATTATGAGTAGGATAAGGCCCAACACTACATGCAATCATGCATGGGAAATGACCCACCACTACATTCCACCATGCATGTGAAAATGTTTTCATTAAATTATTTTACTTATATTCAATAAATATTGTTACAACTATACATAATCAAATATAATAAATTATATGTATTTCAAATTTTGATTCTCATGTTACCAATCCAAATTTTCATCAACTAATTCCCGCTGCAAAGGGCGGAGAAATTTTTAGTTAAAATAATTGTTCAAGCCACACATGAATGCAAATAGATCAAATTAATAAAACGTGAGTCTATTTCTCATACAGTTGCCACTGATGCTCAATGAGATCATTGCGGAGCTGCCACTATGTGCCACGGTTTTCAATCTGCCGGTAGGTCTCAGGAAACTCAATGATCTCATCTGGGTTTATGGTAGGCTTGACACGGCTACCAATATTGTCATAGAAAAACTTTAAGTATAAATCCCGCTCATCCTCGATGATCATGTTTTGTAGAATTACACATGCAGTCATGATATTTGAGAGGATTTCTTACCCCGGTAGAGAGTAGGACCTCGAACAATAACAAACCTAGCTTGCAACACCCCAAATGCCCTCTCAATATCTTTTCAGCATGCTTCTTTGAAAGTGCAACTATCCCTAGATGGTTTTGGTAATTCATAACAACATATAGCTCATTGAGCTAATGCTATTCCAAGATAATTATTTCAGGAAACCTCAATGATTGGCATGGCATGGATGTGAAAGTGGAACCCTCAAAATGCTAAGGACAAAGGATTGGCTCAAGCTCAAAAGCTCAAGACTCTTCATTTTATATTTTAGTGACCCAAGATCACATTGAGTCTTTAGGAAAAGCCAATACTATCAAGGAGGGATCAGGTGTTGCTTGAGCCTCTTGCTTCATGTGCTTAGTGATATGCTCCAAAACCCTCAACTACTTTCCCATATCCACATATGACCTAAACCCTAAGCCAAACTCGGTCCTACCAATTCTTCCTATCCGGCGCCACCGAGTTTTCATTTGTCATAAGCCACTGCCAAACCCTAGCAATTTGGTCCTACCGACAGGGATCTCGGTCTCACCGAGATGGGGTTGCAAACTCTCTGTTTCCCTTTCGTAACTTTTCGGTCTCACCGAAAGAGCGAATCGGTCCCACCGAGATTGCAATGTAAATTCAGTGTTTCCCCTTTGTAACTTTTCGGTCTCACCGAAAGAGCAAATCGGTCCCACCGAGTTTGCTTGACCAACTCTCTGGTTAGCTAATTACCAAATTCGGTCTCACCGAGTTTGTGTAATCGGTCTCACCGAGATTACGTTATGCCCAAACCCTAACCATATCGGTCCTACCGAGTTGCATGTCAGTCCCACCGAAAATCTCTAACGGTCACTAGGTTTACATTTTCGGTCCGACCGAGTTTGTTGATTCGGTCCCACCGAGATTGGAAAACTGTGTGTAACGGTTGGATTTTGTGTGGAGGCTATATATACCCCTCCACCCCCTCTTCATTCATGAAGAGAGCCATCAGAACACATACACCATTCCAACTCATATGTTCTGAGAGAGAACCACCTACTCATGTGTTGAGACCAAGACATTCCATTCCTACCATATGAATCTTGATCTCTAGCCTTCCCAAGTTGCTTTCCACTCAAATCTTCTTTCCACCAAATCCAAATCCTATGAGAGAGAGTTGAGTGTTGGGGAGACTATCATTTGAAGCACAAGAGCAAGGAGTTCATTACCTACACACCATTTGTTACTTCTTGGAGAGTGGTGTCTCCTAGATTGGCTAGGTGTCACTTGGGAGCCTCCGACAAGATTGTGGAGTTGAACCAAGGAGTTTGTAAGGGCAAGGAGATCGCCTACTTCGTGAAGATCTACCGCTAGTGAGGCAAGTCCTGTGTGGGCGATGGCCATGGTGGGATAGACAAGGTTGCTTCTTCGTGGACCCTTTGTGGGTGGTTGCTTCTTCGTGGACCCTTTGTGGGTGGAGCCCTGTGTGGACTCGCGCAACCGTTACCCTTGGGTGGAGCCTTGTGTGGACTCGCGCAACCGTTACCCTTCGTGGGTTGAAGTCTCCATCAACGTGGATGTAGGATAGCACCACCTATCCGAACCACGGGAAAAACATCCGTGTCTCCAATTGCGTTTGAATTCTCCAAACCCTTCCCTTTACATTCTTGCAAGTTGCATGCTTTACTTTCCGCTGCCAATATACTCTTTGCATGCTTGCTTGAATTATGTGATGATTGCTTGACTTATCTTAAAATAGCTAAAATCTGCCAAGAACTAAAATTGGGAAAAGGTTAAGTTTTTATTTGGTCAAGTAGTCTAATCACCCCCCTCTAGACATACTTTCGAACCTACAAGTGGTATCAGAGCTTTAGTCTCCATTTGCTTTGATCTCCATAGCTTTGGTGGTCATAGCCTTGGCTTCACAACCTAGGAGAGTATGGCGTCTAGCGAGGGAAATTATCACCATAGAGGTCCTTACTTTGATGGTACTAATTTTGCTAGTTGGAAGCATAAAATGAAAATGCATATTCTTGGACATAACCCCGCCGTTTGGGCTATTGTGTGTGTTGGCTTGCAAGGTGACTTCTTTGATGGGAGAGAACCAAACCGTGAAGCTACCGCGGATGAGTTGAAGATGTTGCAATACAATGCTCAAGCTTGTGATATTCTCTTCAACGGATTGTGCCCCGAAGAATTCAACAAAATCAGCTGTCTTGAGAATGCAAAGGAAATTTGGGACACTTTGATTGATATGCACGAAGGAACCGACTCCGTCAAGGAATCCAAGTTGGATGTGCTTCAAAGCCAACTTGACAAGTTCAAGATGAAGGATGGTGAAGGTGTCGCTGAAATGTACTCTAGGCTTGATCTCATCACAAATGAGATTGCTGGCTTAGGAAGTGAAGAGATGACTGATAGATTCATCATCAAGAAGATTCTAAGAGCCTTGGATGGAAAATATGATACCGTGTGCACATTGATCCAAATGATGCCAAATTACAAAGATCTCAAGCCAACGGAGGTGATTGGAAGAATTGTTGCTCATGAGATGTCACTTAAGGATAAAGAGGAACTTCACAACAAATCAAGTGGTGCCTATAAAGCCTCATGTGAAGCCCCTACATCATCAAGTGAGAAACAAGACTTCAATGAAGAATTGAGCTTAATGGTGAAGAACTTCAACAAGTTCTACAAGAGTAGAAGCAAAGATAGAAACTTCAAGTCAAGGTCCTACAATGACAAAAGATCTTCTAGTCGAGAGCGAAACTGCTACAATTGTGGAAGACCCGGACACTATTCCAATGAGTGTACGGCTCCCTACAAGAGAAGAGAAGATTCTCCAAGAAGAAGAAGCAAAGAATCACCACCAAAAGAGAGAAGGAGTAGAGATGATCGTTATGAACGAAGATACTCACGGGGAAGCAAGGATTCGGAAAGGAAAGAAAAATCATCAAGGAGCTACACAAGACGAAGACATCAAGCTCATGTTGGTGAATGGGTATCCGGCTCCGACTCCGACAGCCACTCCGAGAGAAGTTATCACTCCGAATCCGAAGATACTCAGGATGAAGGTGTTGCCGGTCTAGCACTTGTGTCAACCAACTCCTATGACATATTTGACTCACCAAATGAAGGAATTGGAAGATGCTTCATGGCCAAAGGTCCTAAGGTAACACACCCCGAGTATGTTGACTTCAATAGTGATGAAGATGACTTGTTAGGTGATGATTTGCTTGTTGACAACTCTAGTGATGAATACTACGATGAAACGTCAATTAATCATGCTAATCAAGATAAAACGAATGACAATGATAAGGAGAAGATTGAGGCTCTAACTAAAGAACTAAACACTCTTAAGTTAGCTCATGAAACTATCTTTGAAGATCATCAAGAACTTTTAAGAGCTCATGAGAAATTACGCTTTGAAAAGCTCAATCTTGAGCAAGAGCATGAGTTCTTAAAAGCAATCAATGATGATCTCCGCAAGAAAAGTTCTGATTACATTGCCAAGCGTTTACTCTTATCCACTTACATGCCTCAAGTCAAGTCTAGTAACAAGAACAAGAAAGATTCTTCCTCTAGCAGTAACAATGATCATGTTAAATCCAATATTGTTGCTTCTAGTAGTTCTCTTGATTCTACTAATGATTCTCTTAGCCAAGTTACACTTGAGCAAGAAAATAGCTTATTGAAGGGAATTATAGAGAAAGGAGTATACAAAAGCCTTGCCGGGAGTAAGCAATTCGAGGAAATTGTGCGCAAGCAAGGAATGCACTGGAAGAATCAAGGTGTTGGTTTTGAACGAAAGTTCAATGCCAATGGAGTTGAGTGGGAAGAAGATCAATACCCCAAGACAAAGTTTATTCCTCAACAAGAGAAGTATGATACTTCTTTCAAGGGGACACAAGCTCAAGATGATCTTCCACCACAAGACTACAAGCAAAAAGGCAAGGACAAGCTTCAAGAGGAAATTGACGCATTTGAAGAAGCTCCAAAGACCTTAGTCAAGTGGATTCCCAAGACTACTTCAAGTTCCACTTCATCAAGTACGACTACAACTCCAAGGATTCCCATCAAGATGATGTGGATCCAAAAGAAGAAGAACTAGAGAGTTCTTGAGGGTGACTCCGCCAACATACTTCACTCTTATCATTTTGGCAAAAACAAGTGCAATCAACTTCCACATCTTGCACTAGTTCAAGGAGTCACAAACCCTCTTGTTGGTAAGACAAGGGACAAGGTAACCTAAAAGTTTTCATGGACATCATCTTGTGTGTGCATCACTCTATGTCTATGGATATCCTTGTTTGTTCCTTGTGGGACTAACCCATGTAGGTATTGAAAGTGCAATTCACTCAAATGGATAGCTCCAAGTGATCTACATCAACATTGAGCATCCACATCTTTAACATCTACATGAAGTCATCATCGACAAAACCCAAGGTTAGTTCATCCCTCTTAGGGGGGATATCACATCTAGGGGGACCTTTACTCTAAGACTTGAGCTAAAGCAACTCTAAAGATGTGAACACAACAATGCTTTATGTAAAAGTGGTAACCCCACTTGAGCTTAAACGATGAGTATGATCTATGATCAAGTGCTCTCACTTGACTCCTAAGTCAATATACTCATATATAGATGACCTAGTCATCGCAAATTGCTTGATAGATGCTAGAATTGGTTGTGCATGCCTTGTCACATATTTCATTTGCCATCTTATTGTGTGAGCATGCTGGTTGCATCTTGTACTCATTCGAGGACATCCACTTGTTGTTTTGATTGTTTGGTTTTATCTTCTTCTGCCAAGTGGATGGACAAGAATGCCTAAGAACCTCCTCTAGCTATCTATGCTTTTCTCGTCTCAAACTCTATTCATGCTGCATCACAAAATTTGATCAAGTCAGATTCGAACCACTCTGTGTGAGGAGCGCTCGGAGTCCCCGATTCGTCATAGACTTAAACTTCCAAAACCTCTTTATGATTCTCGGTCTGACCGATACCCCACTTTCGGTCCTACCGAGATCATTAAGTTGATCTAGGTTTTCGATCTCAATGCAACCGATTTGAACATTTCGGTCACACTGAGTTTCAGTAACTGCCTGCAGTTATGAATCTTGGTGCCACCGAGTTGTTCCACTCGGTCACACCGACAGGGTCGGGCTATATATAGTCACGGGCAAAATTTTGGAAATTTCTTCGAACCCCTTCTCCCGCGCGATAGCCTGCTCTGCCCTCGTGGTCTCCGGATCGTCTTCTCGCCGCCAGCCGCCTCCAGTCGCTGGTCTCCGTCGCCGTCAATGGGAATTCTGCCCCGCCGTTGCTGCCGTAGCGAGTCTCCGCTGAACTAGGGGTCAGCAGTCAGAGCTTGCAGCATGTCTGATCAAAGTGACAGCCAGAACATGTCAGAGCAGCAGGTGCACATGAGTGAGGGCACTAGTCCCTCCAGCTCTTCAGATGAGGGCAGCAGGAGCACCCCTAGCAACTTGCCAAAGGCTGCCACGAGACAGAGGAAAAACAGAACTTCAGACTCCGAAGATGAAGACTATGTGGCAGAGGAAGAGGCCACTTCCAAGAGAGTTGAGCCAGCTCAAGGCACAAAGCCAGGCCTAAAGATCAAAAGGCCAACAGGCAGGCAGCCCATGTCAAAGGCAAGAGCCTCAACTGAGAAGCCCACTCCCCAAGAGCCAGTTGCTGCAGAAGGAAAGAAGAGGAAGGAAAGGGTCAAGAAGACCGTAGCCAGAGTGCTAGGAAAGGCTTCCATCATGAAAGAGGAAGAGGAAGAAGAGGTAGCTGCACCAGCACCCAAGGCACCCAAGCTGATGGGTGATGCCATAAGATCAGGGGCTACTGCATCTAAGCCCAAAGCTGCCTCCAAGCCCAAGTCTGCACCCAAGAGGAATACAAGGAGCATTCCTGCAGCTGAGAAGAACAAGGCCCCAGTGCCTGAGACTGTTGCTGAAGAAGAGGAGGAGAATGTTCTGAGAAAGCTCAAGCCCAAGATCCCAGACCACAACGATGCTCATCCTGTGGCTGAGGACATGAAGCTCGGGAGAGATTCAGGGCTGAGGAAGTGGAGAGAAGCAGATCCGTATGCTTCAAGGAGAAGGACTGCCGTGGATTACATATTTCACACCAAGGAACAGCAGGACTTCTATGAGACAGTGCTGCTAGATAAGAAGCCTATAGTCTGTGAAATGAGATGGGTCGACTGGACCTACATGAGGGAGAAGGAGCAACACTACCTGGGAGTATATGACAGCTTTAGTGCTTGTGGAGTTGCTGACTTTGTTGGGCAAAAGCTCGCAAAGTGGAACGAGGAACTAATCATGCAATTCTACTCCACGGCACACTTTTACCCAGATGGAAAGATCACATGGATGTCTGAGGGTACAAGGTACCAATCTACAGTGGCTGAGTGGGCACATCTCATTAATGCCCCAGAGGAGCATGATGATGACTTGGACATATATGCCAAGAAGAAAATGGACCACAATTCCATGTCCAATATGTATAAGGAAATTCCAAATGAGGCACTTGACACTTTCAAATTTGGCTCAGTGCACTATCTTCTGTCAGGACTGCCAACCATCAATTGGATCTTGAGGCACACCTTGTTGCCCAAGTCAGGTGATCACAAGATGATCAGAGGCCATGCAATCAACTTGCTACATGTATTTGATATGCCTCAAAAGTTCAAGGTGATGAGCCTCATAGTGGAAACTATCAAAAGGACTGCAGTAGATCAGAAGAGGAGTTGCGGATATGCCCCTCAGATCTAGGAGCTCATCAACTCTAAGATGGGCACATGCATATACTTATTGGACAAGGAACACCTGCCCATCCATTCAGATTTTGAGGATAACCAAGTGCTCATGACTGAGAATGAGCCATCATCAGTTCAAGCACAAGCAAAGAAGGAGAAGGCAAGAAAGGAGAAAGCTGCCAAGATGCCAACTCAAGAGGAGGCATCTGAGTATTTCTTGAAGGCTAAACAAGAGCAGCTTGGTTACTTGATTGCATCCACGCTGAGGATTGAGCAAAGTCTGGCCACCCTCACTCAGAATCAGCAGAGCCTAGAGAGAATCATGGAACAGAAGTTCTATGACTTGGATGTCAAAGTAATGGAAGTTCAGTCTGCAGTGGAGCAGCTCCAGGAGGACATGCAGGAGAGGAGAGGCAGGACTACCACTCATGCCTTTGCCAGAGTGCCACGAGGCCCGAGGTCATCTGCCGTGCCAGTTGCTGACACCAGAGCCACCACTTCAGCACCAGCTACAACCTCAGTTCCACCAGCTCCAGCATCTACTTCAGCTCCAACTCCAGCGTCTACCGAAGCCTTCGTCCTTGGAGTGATCCGGACTCCACCACCACCAGAAGATCAAGCCTGAGCGTCGATCTAGCACTATGCATTTTCTAGGAACTTTTTGGTAACTTGTTGCCAAAGGGGGAGAAGATGTATAGATCATAGGCTTCGAGAGAGAGAGTGTGCTTTTCTCTCTTGCTTTATTTGGTGGTTTTTCGAACTTGTTTGCTTTTGAGTGCTTGAGATACTACGTCATTACTTGTGAGACATTGATGATCATGTGTTTGATCATAAGCTACACTTAATATTTGCTTAATGCTATTATCTTATCTATCTTATGTGATCATTCACTATTCTTGGTGATGAGTGCATGTATTTCATTCTTATCATTTTAAGCGCTCCACCAAGATGTGTGTGACATGGAAGAGTAACCCATGACTCTAACTCCTTGTGCATTTGCAGTCCAAAGCAAATTTTAAATATGCACAAATTTAGGGGGAGCTCTTACTTATCACATACTTCTCAAAGCGACGATATATTTCATGCTTATTATCATTTGTCGAAGCTTTGATCTATATGTTGTCATCAATTACCAAAAAGGGGGAGATTGAAAGTGCAACTATCCCTAGGTGGTTTTGGTAATTCATAACAACATATAGCTCATTGAGCTAATGCTATTCCAAGATAATTATTTCAGGAAAGCTCAATGATTGGCATGGCATGGATGTGAAAGTGGAACCCTCAAAATGCTAAGGACAAAGGATTGGCTCAAGCTCAAAAGCTCAAGACTCTTCATTTTATATTTTAGTGACCCAATATCACATTGAGTCTTTAGGAAAAGCCAATACTATCAAGGAGGGATCAGGTGTTGCTTGAGCCTCTTGCTTCATGTGCTTAGTGATATGCTCCAAAACCCTCAACTACTTTCCCATATCCACATATGACCTAAACCCTAAGCCAAACTCGGTCCTACCGATTCTTCCTATCCGGCGCCACCGAGTTTTCATTTGTCATAAGCCACTGCCAAACCCTAGCAATTTGGTCCTACCGATAGGGATCTCGGTCTCACCGAGATGGGGTTGCAAACTCTCTGTTTCCCTTTCGTAACTTTTCGGTCTCACCGAAAGAGCGAATCGGTCCCACCGAGATTGCAATGTAAATTCAGTGTTTCCCCTTTGTAACTTTTCGGTCTCACCGAAAGAGCAAATCGGTCCCACCGAGTTTGCTTGACCAACTCTCTGGTTAGCTAATTACCAAATTCGGTCTCACCGAGTTTGTGTAATCGGTCTCACCGAGATTACGTTATGCCCAAACCCTAACCATATCGGTCCTACCGAGTTGCATGTCAGTCCCACCGAAAATCTCTAACGGTCACTAGGTTTACATTTTCGGTCCGACCGAGTTTGTTGATTCGGTCCCACCGAGATTGGAAAACTGTGTGTAACGGTTGGATTTTGTGTGGAGGCTATATATACCCCTCCACCCCCTCTTCATTCATGAAGAGAGCCATCAGAACACATACACCATTCCAACTCATATGTTCTAAGAGAGAACCACCTACTCATGTGTTGAGACCAAGACATTCCATTCCTACCATATGAATCTTGATCTCTAGCCTTCCCAAGTTGCTTTCCACTCAAATCTTCTTTCCACCAAATCCAAATCCTATGAGAGAGAGTTGAGTGTTGGGGAGACTATCATTTGAAGCACAAGAGCAAGGAGTTCATTACCTACACACCATTTGTTACTTCTTGGAGAGTGGTGTCTCCTAGATTGGCTAGGTGTCACTTGGGAGCCTCCGACAAGATTGTGGAGTTGAACCAAGGAGTTTGTAAGGGCAAGGAGATCGCCTACTTCGTGAAGATCTACCGCTAGTGAGGCAAATCCTGTGTGGGCGATGGCCATGGTGGGATAGACAAGGTTGCTTCTTCGTGGACCCTTTGTGGGTGGTTGCTTCTTCGTGGACCCTTTGTGGGTGGAGCCCTGTGTGGACTCGCGCAACCGTTACCCTTGGGTGGAGCCTTGTGTGGACTCGCGCAACCGTTACCCTTCGTGGGTTGAAGTCTCCATCAACGTGGATGTAGGATAGCACCACCTATCCGAACCACGGGAAAAACATCCGTGTCTCCAATTGCGTTTGAATTCTCCAAACCCTTCCCTTTACACTCTTTGCATGCTTGCTTGAATTATGTGATGATTGCTTGACTTATCTTAAAATAGCTAAAATCTGCCAAGAACTAAAATTGGGAAAAGGTTAAGTTTTTATTTGGTCAAGTAGTCTAATCACCCCCCTCTAGATATACTTTCGATCCTACATTCTTGTACTTGGGAAAAAATGTTTGTTTCTGCCTGCCGGTTTACTAATTGTCTTCGCAAATGTCGCCCATGAAGGATAAATACCGTCGGCAAGATAATACCCCGTGGTATAATCATTTCCATTGATGGTGTATTTGCAAGCCGGAGCTTTTCCACTAGCTAGTTGCACAAAAATATGTGATCTATGAAATACATTGATATCATTGAGAGACCCCCGCAATCCAAAGAAGCAATGTCAAATCAATAAGTCATGAGAAGCCATGGCTTCGAGCACTATAGTGGGCTTGCCTTGATGACCAATGTTCTGCCCAGCCCAAGCCTTTGGGCAGTTCATCCAGTTCCAATGCATGCAATCCACACTCCCAAGCATGCACGGCCCTCCTCTTGCTTGGTTCATTGCCATCAATTTTTTTGTGTCCTCCCCATTTGGACCTCACAGGTACTTAGGACCAAATACCCGGATCAATGTTTTTGCAAACACCCACACGCATTTGAGCATAGTATCTTCTTCAATGCGAAGATACTAATCGGTGTAATCGGCCTGAATGCCATATGCTATCACTCTCATTGTCGTCGATATATTTTGATATGCACTAAATCCTAGCAGACCGGTGGCATTTCTCCGGCGAGTGACGAAATGACAACTTCGCTCACAAGCTTCCACAATGCAAATAAAAAGAGGCCTACACATTGGATAACGCCTATGAAAGAGATGAGCCAGATAGGTCGGTACCTCGTCAAAATAGTATTTCATCAGCATATTGTGGCCGAGTGCTTGGTTCTGTGGAATGCAAAGATGGCTGACTGTCGATTTGGGGCTCTTCTTATTCTCGTCTTCAAATTTGTCGATGAGGTGCAACAAGAGGAGATGCTCAGCATCATCATCAAAAAGCATCTCCTCTACGTCGGGATCATCTGACTCCACCAACGAGGACGAACTCCAAATATCCATCTATGAAAATAATTCACGACTTCGTCAAAAATCGCCTGTCGTCTGAATTGAAAATCAGTGAAAAGTGAGAAATCTTTCCTTTGGTCGGAATCATAGCCAGTGCAAGCACCGTCGAAGCAGCCAGTCGGCCGCCAGCCAAAAGCCACAACTGCCGCTAGGAAAATGTCGCCCCGTTCTTCTTCTCCATCGCAGCCGCCGCCTCCCCTTCCCCCCCTCGCCTCCGTACAGCTCGTGCGAACGGCGGCCACTCAATCATGTCCAGAGCAGCCAGATCTGCATGCAACATGGCACCCCACGAAGCTAGTGGGTGGATCCATGGCAACAACGGTTGCGGCCTGCCCACGGCAAGAAATGAGCCCCCTAGCTCTAGTTTTGGTGGAGAAGCCGCGGGCAAGGACAACTGAAGCTCTCCATGGCACGACATGGCCGGAGGAAGGCGAGGGCAGGGGAGATTGAGGTGGTGGCAGTGGCAAACAGCAAGCATGTGCTCAAATTGTCCCTCCCGCCAAGTCGTGCGCGGAATAGAGGAAACCGCAAAGGAGAAGGGGGAAACGTGAGATTTGAGGGCAGCGGCGCAATTTTTAGAGCTCACCGCAAAAAAAGTGGGACATCCGGATATACGACACCTATTTGGGCCCTTTTTGGCCTGGTACCTTATATTGGCGGTTATTTTGCAAGCCACGCGGATGTAGCGTCTCTGCTAGAGTTGCTCTTAGACCGTCCAAACTCGTGCGGAATCTGGCCACATTTTCGCTCCAAGATCTCCTCTGCTCACCGGTGCCATGGGTAACCAGATCCAGATGGGCATATGGTGATCATCCACTTGATCCAAGTAATAGGTTTGATGTGATTTAAGTGGTCATTTCAAGGATGTTTTCTTCTTTGTTTCTGTTAGAGGAGTTGCATGAATGTCGTCCTATTTTATATTCTTTGTGGAAACATAACCCCCTCCTGTTTAGTTCAATCAAATAAATTAATTTTCCAAATAATCACTTTTTAGTTCAATCAAATGAACTAATATTTCCCATAAATATGAACTAATATCTCAAAATCGCATCACCTATGGAGCTTTCGCTTACTTGACTAATCTAAGTAGAGTTAGAGAGTACCCTAAAAGGGTTTTGCACCGCTATGAATGGCAGATTAATAGAAGTAGATTACAAACTTCACCCCACTATATGCAATATAGGGTGAGCCCCTATGGGAGTTTTTAACAAGGAGGGAGAAGATTTAGGACATCTCCATCGGTGATCATCAAACGGGCACCACCTAATCTTTGCGGACACGTTCGGTCTGCCGGCCAGGCACCATCCAACTGTGTCCCTCAATTTCCCCCTACTTGTATGGCCTCCTCTTTTTGTCAAATTTTCTAGATAAATAGCAATTGGATCATGCATTTAGAGTAACTCTACCAGGGTCACCATATTACCATACTCCATATGGATATGGAGACTAAAGGGCAAACAGAGAACTGCCATAAAAATACATGCCATAATTGTTTTTCATGTGGAACCTGTTTACCATCGGCTAGAAGACATCTTTCTTCCTCGCCTCAACAATGAATTTTTTTAACTAGGATTTCAAATCTAATTTCACTTGGATTTCAACATGAATTTACAAAATAGATTTCAAGAAGGATTAAAACTAGGATTTGAACAAGATTAAAAATATAATTATCTACTAATTGAACTATTGACTCTTGCTCCTCTTGGAAGTGATCTCGCAGGCGAGGAGGCTTCGGCTGCCGTGACTTCTGCCGTCGTGCGGTCGATGAACGCCTATGTATCCTCGATAAGGGACACAACAAAATATGAAGCCCCACGCGGCTTCCATTTCTACGCAAACGATCGTCAATATGCGGGCGAAGTACTCGAGGGTGGTAGGGAAGCGGGCGCGGCTGATGGCTCATTCAGCCTTACGGTGTGCCATTGTCCTTGACTCACTTGGAGAAGTTCCACGCCCTCTGCCAAAATTCTCTGTCGGTGTGGTCCTCTTCAATTTGCTGGGGAAAGGTCCGCGGGGAGCGCACGGCCACACCAACATGGTAATGGGGGAAGAGAGGGTGCGGGGTGGCGATCGACGAAGGGGCGATGAGGCTGGGTGTGTCGGCGATGAGGATGAGGGAAGATGTTGAATGTGGTGGCATTGAAGAATGGGGTGAATGGTGCAACTGAGCTATGAAGCACTCAGAGCAAACCAATTGTTTGGTAAGCTGAAGAAATGCTCATTTGTACATGCACAAGTAGAATATCTTGGGCTCTTGGCCACACTGTCAAAAAGGACGTGGTTTTTATTGAACCACAAAAACATTAAGTTGTCACTAACTGGCCACCTCCAAAGACAGTTATTGAATTAGGGAGCTTTGCGAGACTTACTGGCTATTACAGGAGATTTGTAAAACTATGGCTACATTTGCAAGCCATTGTTTCAAACATAGAAGACAGAGCTTTTTTATGGAGGGGCTAAGCTTCAACACACTCAAACACGGAATGACACAAGCACCAGTACTTGCCTCCCAGACTTTCCTCAACTATTTATACTTGAAGTTGATGCTTGTGCATATAGTATTGGGGGTGTGCTTATGCAAGGGGTAGACTGATATGATCTTATTTCAGTAAACCATTGGACCTAGACCAGTTGCTTCCTTTACTTATGTTGAAGAAGTTGTGGAAATTATAGAGGCACTCATGAAGTGGAAGCACTACATTTATGTCTCCTTTCTGATCATTAGAATAGATCATAGAGCCTCTAGTACAACCAGGACTAGAAAGTAACTGAGGGAATTGAACATTAATTGTTTGTCAAACTACTTTGATAAAAGTATACAGTGGAGTACAAATAGCTAGGGCAAGACCGATAAAGTTACAGACGCTCTCTCCAGAGTGAGATACAATATGCATGCACTCATATGCAGTTCATCACTCCCCACTTGGGCATCTGATGTTATTGCTAGCCACACTGTTGACTCCAAGTGCATTGAACTTCTCATTGAACTGGCTATGAACAACATTGTAGTACCAAATTACTTCTTACACAAGGGCCTCATCAGATACATAAACAAAGTGGTTATGTGTACTTCAATAACTTGAGAACTCGGATCATTACTTCACTTCACAACAATGAACTGGATGGTCATGGCCATCAAGGTACCTATTAGAGGATCAAAGTATTTTCTCATTAGCCTGTCACGAAAAAGTATGTCCATGAATTTATTGGGCAATGCTCAATTTCCAATTCTTGATTTTGCCTAGTCACACATAACAATGGATTTTGTGGAGGGGCTTCCTATATCCAGCAACGAGAACATGATCCAAGTTTTGGTTGACAGGTTCACTAAGTACATCCATTTCATGCCACTCAAACATCCAACTTATCGTTTCTTTATTGTTAGGACATTTATTGAGAAGATCTTCATATTACATGGACTATCCAATGTTATAATCACTGACATGGACATAATCTTCACTAGCCACCTCTTGCGGTACCTGTTTAAATCAATTAGAGTTAAAATGCATGTGAGCACTTTCTAGAATGCCAAAGTGATGGGCGGACACAAACAGTCAAGCAGTGCTTGAAAAGCTACCTTAGATTCATGGCTTCCACACAACCTAATAAATGGTGTTGTTGGTTGTATGGTTCAATATGGCGGAGTGGTGGTATAACACATTGTAACACCCTCGATGCGGCTATATCTCCTACGTGTCGAAGCACGACTTAGAGGCATAACCGCATTGAAAGCAATGTCGCAAGTTAGGCAATCTTCACAACATCCCATGTAATATACATAATAAAAGGGGAAGGTACATAGTTGGCTTACACTCGCCACGTCAAACAGAGTACATGAATAGCATTACATCATCCAATCACTCATGGCCCGACTACGGTGCCAAAATAAAAGATCAACCCAACATGCAACACGGTCCCGATCGCCCCAACTGGGCACCACTACTGATCATCAGGGAAAGACACATAGTAACTGCGTGAGTCCTCGTCGAACTCCCACTTGAGCTCAAGCGCGTCATCTGGAACAGAGTCATCAGGCCCTGCATCCAGTTTGGAAGTAATCTGTGAGCCACGGGGACTCAGCAATCTCGCACCCTCGTGATCAAGACTATTTAAGCTTATAGGTAAGGCAAGGTAAAATATGTGGAGCTGCAGCAAGCGACTAGCATGTATGGTGGCTAGTCTATTCGCAAATGAGAGCGAGAAGAGAAGGCAATGCACGATCGAATAACTAGAGAACAACCTGCGGCAAGCATTACTCCAACACCGTGTTCACTTACCGGACTCCGCCAAGAAGAGACCATCACGGTAACACACACAGTTGATTCATTTTAATTAAGTTAAGGTTCAAGTTATCTACAACCGGACATTAACAAATTCCCATCTGCCCATAACCGCGGGCACGGCTTTCGAAAGTTCAAATCCCTGCAGGGGAGTCCCAACTTAGCCCATGACAAGCTCTCACGGTCAATGAAAGATATACCTTCTCCCGAGACATTCCGATAAGACTCGGCATCCCGGTTCTACAAGACACTTCGACAAGTTAAAAAAAAATCCAGCAACACCGCCCGAATGTGCCGACAAATCCTGATCGGAGCTGCACATATCTCGTTCTCAGGGCACACTCAGATTGTCCAAACTTCCGGTAGGCCAGCCCAGAGTTGCCCCTGGTGGCCACCGGCGGCTGACGAGGTGGACCAACACTCAGAGGAGCACTGGCCCGGGTTTTTTTAAAAAAGATGACCCTTGGGCTCCGAAAACCCAAGGGAAAAAGAGGCTAGGTGGCAAATGGTAAATCCAAGGTTGGGCATTGCTGGAAAAGCTTTATTCAAGGCGAACTGTCAAGGGGTTCCCATTATCACCCAACCGCGTAAGGAACGCAAAATCCGGGAACATAACACCGATATGACAGAAACTAGGGCGGCAAGAGTGGAACAAAGCACTAGGCGAGAGGCCGAGCCTTCCACCCTTAACCAAGTATATAGATGCATTAAGATAACAAGATAATATAATGATATCCCAACAGTAAATAATGTTCCAACAAGGAACGGTCTCCAAACTTCACCTGCAACTAGCAACGCTATAAGAGGGGCTGAGCAAAGCAGTAACATAGCCAATCAATGGTTTGCTAGGACATGGTGGGTTAGAGGTTTGACATGGCAATTTGGGAGGCATGATAAGCAAGTGGTAGGCATCGTAGCATAGGCATAGCAAAAGAGCGAGCATCTAGCAAAGCAAAGATAGAAGTGATTTCGAGGGTAGGATCATCTTGCCTGCAAAGTTGTCAGAGTTGACTGGATCCTCGAAAGCAAACTCAATGGGCTCCTCGTTAGCGAACTCGTCTCCCGGCTCTACCCAAACAAGACAAACAAGCAAAAGGAACACAATCAACCACGTGCAAAGCTCAAACAACATGATGCAAACATGGTATGTTATGCGGGATGTGATATGTGATGCATATGCAAGAATTGACAAGGAATGAATGAACCTGGCTTCAACTTGGAAATCCAAGTGTGCCACTGGAAAGGTGAGCTGATTTCGCTTGAAATCGATATAAAGAACACCGGAATCGGAGACACGTTTGGAAATGGCAAGCAATTCAAATATGCCACCGGTCTGCGATATACAACAAGTAGCCATATAAATGCAACAAGTTAAACATGCTACAACACCCAAACATGGAAACAAAATACATGGCAGGGATCCATTCATGAAGCTTAACAAAATATGAACACTGAGCTACGGCCAATTCATCCATTAACAGGTTCAAACAAGCACGGCAAAAGTGCAATTGATAAACAAATTTCAGACTTAGTGAAATTAACACTTGTCTGGAATTTCAGATCAGATAGCACACTTTGGAGCATGAAAACTATATACTACAGAGCCTGAACATGGCAAAGTAAAGCATGGCATGGAGCTACCCAAAGAGCTTAACAAAAGTCCCTTAGTGACCTTGAGCCAAAAGGGATCAGAAAATACAATTGCAAGCATGTGAACATGGCAAAAACATAATCAGATCACAGACTTGGTGAAAAACTGGAGCATGCAAATCAGATATCAAGTAGGCATGTTCACGAGCTCGATGCACTCACTACAGAGCAAGGCATGACAATCTAAGCATGCACCCATCAAGAATACACATTATACAAGCTAGACATGGCAAGAACAATAACATAGTATGCACGGATCAACTACAACATCCTCGGCAAAATCGCTAACAAGTAGAAAATCTGCCCAGATTCACGAAATAGCAAAAGTAGAGCTCGATTGACTGAAGCTAGGGTGCTCCATAAATGCAAACAAAGACATGGATGGATAGAGCACTACAAGATTACCAAAACTTCCTTACTGATCATCCTCAAAAGAGGCCCAGATCACTAGGAAACAACATGAACATATGGCATATTGATAAAAACAGATCAAGAACTTAGTGGAATTGCTAAGTCCCTGAAATCAACATTAACGAATGCACCACTTTGCAAGCTTGTGCTAGTCACCACACACATCAAAAAAATACATGGATAGCACCACTGGGAAGATGACAAAGCATATAACAAAACTCATGTAGAGCTCATGGGCATATCATGCACACAATAATCATGGCAAAAATGACAAATAGCTATATGGAGCAGCAGATCTGGCAATTATCTCAAATAGCACTTTTCCAACAGCATTTCGGGCATTAAGATGAACTAAAATGAAAATGATGCAATGAGATGAAATGATGTGCTCTTTGAGAAGAACATTTTGATATGCTACACGCGCAAAACGGAGCTACGGATGCAAAGTTACGGCACGATGAACATGACAATAAAATTAGGGTTTCGGGAGGAGAAGCAACCGTCTCAGATCTAGATCCGGATCTGGGCACTGTTCATGCGCGGATTACGAAGTTGGCCGGCCGGACTTGGAGCTCGCCGGAGGAAGGGGAAGAAGGCCGGGGCGGCGCCGGAGTTGGTGGTGGCCGTCGCGGGCGGTGGACGGCGCGGCGGGGCGGCGTTGCAGGGCGCCGGCGAGGATCTCCGACCGGGTCTTGCGCCGGTGAACGGCGGAGCGGCAGCCAGAGCTGGGGAGGAGGCGGCGCGGTGAGGCGCCCCGGCGCGGGGAGGCGCGGCCCGGTCGGGCGGAGGAGAGGGCCGGCCCCGGGCCTCGCGGGCCGGCGGCGGGAGGCGGTGGCTGGGGCCACGTGGCGTCCTGCAATTAGCTGCGGGCGGCGGCGGACGCTTTCCGTCCGGACCGGACATGTCCGGCGCGGCGAGAGACAATTTTTTTAGGGTTTGGGGAAGAAGGACCCATGGATTTCGGAGGGGGGCTATTTATAGGCATAGAGGAAGCTAGGAGTGTCCAAATGAGGTGCGGTTTTCGGCCAGGCGATCGTGATCGAACACTCTAGATGATGGAGAGGGTTTTGGTGGGTTTTGGGCCAAAATGGAGGGGTGTTGGGCTGCAACACACACGAGGCCTTTTCGGTCCCTCGGTTAACCGCTGGAGCATCAAACGAAGTCCAAATGGTACGAAACTTGACAGGCGGTCTACCGGTAGTAAACCAAGGCCGCTTGGCAAGTCTTGGTCCAATCCGGAAATGTCTAATCCTCACACACGAAAGAAAGGTAGAAATGACCACCGGAGGAGAACGGAGCGCCAGAATGCAAAACGGACAACGGGGAAAATGCTCGGATGCATGAGACAAACACGTATGCAAATGCAATGCACATGGTGACATGATATGAGATGAAAGACAACAACAACAACACACAGAGACAAAAACCCGAACCCAAGAAAATAAAATAACTTAACACCGAAAACGGCAAGAGTTGGATTACATATTAGGTAAATCATATCCGGGGTGTTACAACACTCCACCACTACGAAAGGATCTCGTCCCGAGATCTAGGACTGGAAGAACGCCGGGTACTCAGAACGGAGGTGATCCTCGCGTTCCCAGGTGGCTTCACGGTCGGAATGGTGTGACCACTTGACTTTGAGGAATTTGATTGACTTATTGCGAGTCTTGCGTTCAGTCTCTTCAAGAATAGCAACGGGGTGCTCACGATAAGAGAGATCTTCTTGGAGCTCAATGTCTTCGAAGTTGACGGTGCGGTCAGGAGTCTTGAAGCACTTGCGGAGCTGAGAGACATGGAACACGTCATGCACATTTGCAAAGTTTGAAGGAAGCTCGAGTTGATAGGCGAGATCGCCTCTCTTGCTGACGATCTTGAAAGGTCCCACGTATCTAGGGGCAAGCTTCCCTTTGATACCGAAGCGACGAGTACCTTTCATTGGAGAGACGCGGAGGTAAACATGATCTCCGATCTCGAAAGCCAAATCACGGTGCTTACTATCATAGTAGCTCTTCTGGCGCGATTGCGCTGCTTTGAGGTTATCTCGAATGACTTTGCACATTTCCTCTGCCTCTGTGATTAAGTCATTTCCCAGAAGTTGACGTTCACCGGTTTCAGACCAGTTGAGAGGGGTACGACACTTCCTGCCATACAGAATTTCGAATGGGGCCTTGCCCGAACTTGCTTGAAAACTGTTGTTGTAGGAGAATTCAGCATATGGAAGACAATCTTCCCACTTCATGCCGAAGGAGATCACACAAGCCCTGAGCATATCTTCAAGAATCTGATTGACACGCTCGACTTGACCGCTAGTTTGAGGATGGAAAGCTGTGCTGAAGCGGATGTTGGTGCCCATGGCCTTCTGAAAAGAATCCCAAAACTTGGAGGTAAAGATGCTGCCACGGTCTGAAGAGATCACCTGTGGAATACCGTGCAGAGAGACAATCGAGAGGTATAGAGCTCCGCCAATTGAGCTGCAGTGATAGACTCTTTGATAGGCAGAAAGTGAGCCACTTTAGTGAGTTTGTCGATGACAACGAATATAGCATCATTGCCACGCTTGGACTTTGGAAACCCAGTCACGAAGTCCATCTCAATGTGGTCAAACTTCCATTCTGGAATGGCAAGAGGTTGGAGGAGACCAGCTGGCCTTTGGTGTTCTGCCTTCACTCTTCTGCAGACATCACATTCATTCACGAACTGAGCAATCTCGCGCTTCATTCGAGTCCACCAATAAGCCTGCTTGAGGTCCTGATACATCTTCGTGCTCCCAGGGTGGATGGAGAGGAGTGAATTGTGAGCCTCGTTCATGATCACTTTACGAAGGTCACCTTTGGGCACAACAATACGATCCTCGAAGAAGAGAGTATCCTTGTCATCAAGGCGGTAGCACTTGTACTTGGGTTGACTCTTGGCAATCCCAATCTTCACCTTCTTCACCATAGCATCAAGAAGTTGAGCTTGGCGAATCTGGTCTTCCAAGGTAGGAGAGACTTGAAGGTTGGCGAGGAAACCTTGAGGAACAACTTGCAGATTGAGTTTGCGGAAAGCTTCACAAAGCTCGGGTTGATAAGGCTTGAGAATCAGACTGTTGCAATAAGCCTTCCTGCTCAATGCGTCAGCAATCACATTGGCCTTGCCTGGAGTATACTCGATACTAGGATTATACTCTTGAATCATTTCGACCCATCGAGTCTGCCTGAGGTTGAGATTAGGCTGAGTGAAGATGTACTTGAGACTCTTGTGGTCAGTGAAGATGTCCACTTTTCTTCCCAATAAGAGATGTCTCCAAGTCAAAAGAGCATGCACAACTGCCGCCAACTCGAGGTCATGAGTGGGGTAGTTCTTCTCGTTGGGCTTCAACTGGCGAGAGGTATAAGCCACAACTTTCTTCTCTTGCATCAACACTGCACCAAGACCTTGAAGAGAGGCATCGCAAAAGACCTCGAACGGTTTGGATTCATCAGGAGGAGTCAGAACTGGAGCAGTGACCAATTTCTCTTTCAAAGTGTTGAAAGCAATGTCACACTCCGGAGACCAAACGTACTTGACGTGCTTCTGGAGAAGATTTGAGAGAGGCTTCGCGATCTTTGAAAAGTTCTCAACGAACCTTCGACAGTAGCTTGCGAGACCGAGGAAGCTACGGAGTTGCTTCACGTTCTGAGGTGGTTCCCAATTCACAATTGCAGACACCTTCTCAGGATTCACCGCAATGCCCTTGGCAGAGATGATATGCCCAAGATAAAGAACCTCATCGAGCCAAAATTCGCACTTTGAGAACTTGGCGTAGAACTGGTGTTCCCTGAGCTTATCGAGCACCAAACGCAAGTGCTTGGCATGATCTTCCTTGTTCTTCGAAAAGACCAGAATGTCGTCGAGATAGACCAAAACGAAGTCATTGGTGTAGGCGTTGAAGATGAAGTTCATCATGCGAGAGAAAGTCGGAGGAGCGTTGACGAGGCCAAAAGACATGACAGTGTATTCATATGAACCATAGCTTGTCCTGAAAGCCGTCTTGGGAATATCTTGCTCACGGATTCGAATCTGGTGATAACCCATACGGAGATCAAGCTTGGAGAATACTTGGGCACCTTTGAGTTGTTCGAACAGCTCGTTGATGTTGGGAAGTGGGTATTTGTTCTTGATAGTCCTCTTGTTCAATGGATGATAGTCAACACAAAGTCGGTCCGTTCCATCCTTCTTCTTCACAAAAAGAACTCCACAACCCCACGGAGAGGAACTAGGTCGGATGAGACCCATTCGCTCTTGAATATCGAGTTGCTTCTTCAGCTCCTTCAACTCTTCAGGTCCGAGCTTGTAAGGACGCTTGCAAACCGGTTCCGTGCCAGGCTCAAGATCGATGACGAATTCAACTGGCCGGTGTGGAGGCATTCCTGGAAGCTCTTCTGGAAAGATGTCTTGATATTCGTAAACGACTGGAATTTGCGAGATGGCATCCAGTTCACCCTTCTCATTGAGAGAAAACAGACGGATTGTATTATCCGAGCGGCAAAGACAATAACATCCTCAGACGAATGAGTCAATTGAATCTGCCTGACTGCACAATCAAGCTGAGCCTTGTGCTTAGAAAGCCAATCCATCCGAGAATAAGATCAATATCCGAGTTACCAAGGACCATTGGAGAAGCCAGAAACTTGAAAATCACCCATCATGATAGAAATATCCGGAATCTCGTGGTTAGCGAGCAAACATTTACCCGGAGAGACAACTGCTAACGGTTTATGCATAACTTGGGAAGTCAACTCATGCTTAGATGCAAAAGGTTTTGAGATGAAACAATGCGATGCACCAGTGTCAAAAAGTACTTTTGCGGGAACATCGTTAACAGGAAGGTTACCCATGATGACATCTGACGAGTCCTCTGCCTGAGCTACATTCACCATGTTGACCTTGGCGTACTTGGGGTTATGCTTGACCACAGTTGTACTTGCCGATCTCACAGGAGGAGGAGGAGGGAGACGCCTCTGATTGAAGCACTTGTTGGCATAGTGACCCTTCTGTTGGCACTTGTTGCACGTGACCTCTGAAAGCGGACGGTGATACGGAGCACTCGATCTTGGAGCTTGAGACGAAGTCTTGTTCTGAAAGCCAGGGTTGGGTGGGTGGGAAGATCCACTGCCACCTTTGCTCTTCTGATACGGCTGACGGAACGGAGGAGGAGGAAGCCAATACTTCTGCTGCTTGGCCACTTGAGTAGAGGAAGAAGGAGTAGCATCTCTGACTCGCTTCTTGGAAGCATCACACTTCAGTTGAGCAGCCTCTTGCTTCAATGCCATGTTGTAGAACTCATCGTACCTCAAGGGCTCAAAGAGAACAAGAGCTAGCTGGATTTCTTCTCTGAGACCACCCCTGAACTGGTATATCATGCTCTTCTCGTCAGGGACGTCCTGCTTAGCAAAGCGGGCGAGCTTCTGAAACAACTTGTTGTAGTCATAGACAGACAAAGAGCCTTGCTTCAGGTTGCGGAATTCCTCACGCTTGCTTTCAACCACGCTCTGAGGAATATGATGAGCTTTGAAGTCTTGACGGAATTCATCCCAGGTAATCACACGGCCTCCTCTGGAATCCTTGTACTGCTGGAACCATTCTGCAGCTTGGTCTTTGAGTTGGAAGGAAGCGAACTTGACAAAGTCCTCAGGCCTGACGTTACTGCACTCGAAATGCTTGCACAAGTCCACGAGCCAATCGTCAGCATCAGTTGCCTCAACACAATTGCTGAAGGTCTTTGGCTGGTTAGCAAGGAACTGGTTGAGTGTAGCAAAGTGATTCTGATTGTTGCCTTGGTTGCCTTGGTTCGCTTGATTGCGCTCTTGAAGAATTTGCATGATCAACTGCGTGTTTGCATTGGTTGCGGCCATCACAGCTTGCCATGCCTCCGGAGGAGGGGGAGGTGGTGGCGGATCCTGATTCTGATTCTGATTGCTGCTCTTAGCGGGAGCCATCCTGAAGAGGGTGACATCCGTTAGCACATTGACAGATAAAATTGAAGCTGAATCAAGCGGGTTGAAATTGCAACATATAGTCTTCACATCCGAACATAAGAACGAATGCATTCCACTTGAAATGGTCACATATCCATAAATTGAGAAGCCACTTAGAATTTAGGTAGAGGAATAAATCAACAAGGTACGGATCAAGAACGAATACTCGGTAAGAAATCCCAATCTCAAACCAAATATCCGTGGAAGAAGAACTAGAGCTACAAGAATTCCCACCTATGAAACTCCCGAACCTTTCCGGTTATGCAATCAGGTGTTGGGGATACAGGGGAAGCATAATATCTCACCCAAATCTAGCAAATCCTACATCCAGCTGTATCCATCCTTCAACACATAACCGAGAAAAACTTCGGAAACCATCTACCTCAACCTTCGAAAAGCATCCGTTATACAAGTTATGGCAATACTCCCGAACTCCCGCCCCAGTACTGGGTGGCGTCGAGGTTATCTCACCAACAACTGCATAAAAGAGATTTTCGATGTCGGCGTACTAAACTCAGGTATTCCAGAACTGCAACGATAAAATTGTGACGACAACACCTCGGAGCTCAACTCCCCGGGACACTGCCACAACCCCTAAATGACAGGAGGCACCAAGAACAATGTTCTCGTCACAAAACCATCGGAACGATTCCAAGATACCCGCGTGATCCTAATTTTTTTAGTGAAATTTGAGAAGAGAAGAGTCAAAACTCTACGTCAGGATGCCTTACCAGAGCGATGAAGGGACTGGGGAGTAAAAAGAATTCCTAAACTTTCCGATATATAATTCCTAAATGACTCAAAACATATTTCTAGACTCAACAACGGCTGCTAAAAACGATCAAGCAGTGGGGGCTCCTAAGGTCGGGGAAGGCTCTGATTACCAACTTGTAACGCCCTCGATGCAGCTATATCTCCTACGTGTCGAAGCACGACTTAGAGGCATAACCGCATTGAAAGCAATGTCGCAAGTTAGGCAATCTTCACAACATCCCATGTAATATAGATAATAAAAGGGGAAGGTACATAGTTGGCTTACACTCGCCACGTCAAACAAAGTATATAAATAGCATTACATCATCCAATCACTCATGGCCCGACTACGGTGCCAAAATAAAAGATCAACCCAACATGCGACACGGTCCCGATCGCCCCAACTGGGCACCACTACTGATCATCAGGGAAAGACACATAGTAACGGCGTGAGTCCTCGTCGAACTCCCACTTGAGCTCAAGCGCGTCATCTGGAACGGAGTCATCAGGCCCTGCATCTGGTTTGGAAGTAATCTGTGAGCCACAGGGACTCAGCAATCTCGCACCCTCGCGATCAAGACTATTTAAGCTTATAGGTAAGGCAAGGTAATATGTGGAGCTGCAGCAAGCGACTAGCATATATGGTGGCTAACCTGTTCGCAAAAGAGAGCGAGAAGAGAAGGCAAAGCACGAACGAATAACTAGAGAACAACCTGCGGCAAGCATTACTCCAACACCGTGTTCACTTCCCGGACTCCGCCGAGAAGAGACCATCACGGTAACTCACACAGTTGATTCATTTTAATTAAGTTAAGGTTCAAGTTATCTACAACCGGACATTAACAAATTCCCATCTGCCCATAACCGCGGGCACGGCTTTCGAAAGTTCAAATCCCTGCAGGGGAGTCCCAACTTAGCCCATGACAAGCTCTCACGGTCAACGAAGGATATACCTTCTCCCGAGACATTCCGATCAGACTCGGTATCCCGGTTCTACAAGACACTTCAACAAGTTAAAACAAATCCAGCAACACCGCCCGAATGTGCCGACAAATCCCGATAGGAGCTGCACATATCTCGTTCTCAGGGCACACTCAGATTGTCCAAACTTCCGGTAGGCCAGCCCAGAGTTGCCCCTGGTGGCCACCGGCGGCTGACGAGGTGGACCAACACTCAGAGGAGCACTGGCCCGGGGGGGTTTAAATAAGATGACCCTTGGGCTCCGGAAACCCAAGGGAAAAAGAGGCTAGGTGGCAAATGGTAAAACCAAGGTTGGGCATTGCTGGAGGAGTTTTATTCAAGGCGAACTGTCAAGGGGTTCCCATTATCACCCAACCGCGTAAGGAACGCAAAATCCGGGAACATAACACCGATATGACGGAAACTAGGGCGGCAAGAGTGGAACAAAACACTAGGCAAGAGGCCGAGCCTTCCACCCTTTACCAAGTATATAGATGCATTAAGATAACAAGATAATATAATGATATCCCAACAAGTAAATAATGTTCCAACAAGGAACGGTCTCCAATCTTCACCTGCAACTAGCAACGCTATAAGAGGGGCTGAGCAAAGCGGTAACATAGCCAATCAACGGTTTGCTAGGACATGGTGGGTTAGAGGTTTGACATGGCAATTTGGGAGGCATGATAAGCAAGTGGTAGGCATCGTAGCATAGGCATAGCAAAAGAGCGAGCATCTAGCAAAGCAAAGATAGAAGTGATTTCGAGGGTATGATCATCTTGCCTGCAAAGTTGTCAGAGTTGACTAGATCCTCGAAAGCAAACTCAACGGGCTCCTCGTTAGCGAACTCGTCTCCCGGCTCTACCCAAACAAGACAAACAAGCAAAAGGAACACAATCAACCACGTGCAAACTCAAACAACATGATGCAAACATGGTATGCTATGCGGGATGCGATATGTGATGCATATGCAAGATTTGACAAGGAATGAATGAACCTGGCCTCAACTTGGAAATCCAAGTGTGCCACTGGAAAGGTGAGGTGATTTCGCTTGAAATCGATATAAAGAACACCGGAATCGGAGACACGGTTTGGAAATGGCAAGCAATTCAAATATGGCACCGGTCTGCGATATACAGCAAGTAGCCATCTAAATGCAACAAGTTAAACATGCTACAGCACCCAAACATGGCAACAAAATACATGGCAGGGATCCATTCATGAAGCTTAACAAAAGATGAACACTGAGCTACGGCCAATTCATCCATTAACAGGTTCAAACAAGCATGGCAAAAGTGCAATTGGTAAACAGATTTCAGACTTAGTGAAATTAACACTTGTCTGGAATTTCAGATCAGGTAGCACACTTTGGAGCAAGAAAACTATATGCTACAGGGCCTGAACATGGCAAAGTAAAGCATGGCATGGAGCTACTCAAAGAGCTTAACAAAAGTCCCTTAGTGACCTTGAGCCAAAAGGGATCAGAAAATACAATTGCAAGCATGTGAACATGGCAAAAACATAATCAGATCACAGACTTAGTGAAAAACTGGAGCATGCAAATCAGATATCAAGTAGGCATGTTTACGAGCTCGATGCACTCACTACAGAGCAAGTCATGACAATCTAAGCATACACCCATCAAGAATACACATTATACAAGCTAGACATGGCAAGAACAATAACATAGTATGCACGGATCAACTACAACATCCTCGGCAAAATCGCTAACAAGTAGAAAATCTGCCCAGATTCACGAAATAGCAAAAGTAGAGCTCGATTGACTGAAGCTAGGGTGCTCCATAAACGCAAACAAAGACATGGATGGATAGAGCACTACAAGATTACCAAAACTTCCTTACTGATCATCCTCAAAAGAGGCTCGGATCACTAGGAAACAACATGAACATATGGCATATTGATAAAAATAGATCAAGGACTTAGTGGAATTGCTAAGTCCCTGAAATCAGCATTAACGAATGCATCACTTTGCAAGCTTGTGCTAATCACCACAAACATCAAAAAAATACATGGATAGCACCACTGGGAAGATGACAAAGCATATAACAAAACTCATGTAGAGCTCATGGGCATATCATGCACACAATAATCATGGCAAAAATGAGAAGTAGCTATTTGGAGCAGCAGATCTGGCAATTATCTCAAATAGCACTTTTCCAACAGCATTTCGGGCATTAAGATGAACTCAAATGAAAATGATGCAATGAGATGAAATGATGTGCTCTCTGAGAAGAACATTTTGATATGCTACACGCGCAAAACGGAGCTACGGATGCAAAGTTACGGCACGATGAACATGGCAATAAAATTAGGGTTTCGGGAGGAGAAGCAACCGTCTCAGATCTAGATCCGGATCTGGGCACTGTTCATGCGCGGATTACGAAGTTGGCCGGCCAGACTTGGAGCTCGCCGGAGGAAGGGGAAGAAGGCCGGGGCGGCACCGGAGTTGGTGGTGGCCGTCGCAGGCGGTGGACGGTGCAGCGGGGCGGCATTGCGGGGCGCCGGCGAGGATCTCCAACCGGGTCTTGCGCCGGCGAGGCGGAGCGGCGCCGGCGAACGGCGGAGCGGCGGCCGGAGCTAGGGAGGAGGCGGCGCGGTGAGGCGGCCCGGTCGGGCGGTGGAGAGGGCCGGCCCTGGGCCTCGCGGGCCGGCAGTGGGAGGCGGTGGCTGGGGCCACGTGGCGGCCTGCGATTAGTTGCGGGCGGAGGCGGACGCTGTCCGGCGCGGCGATAGACGATTTTTTTAGGGTTTGGGGAAGAAGGACCTATGGATTTCGGAGGGGGGCTATTTATAGGCATAGAGGGAGTTAGGAGTGTCCAAATGAGGTGCGGTTTTCGGCCAGGCGATCGTGATCGAACGCTCTAGATGATGGAGAGGGTTTTGGTGTGTTTTGGGCCAAAATGGAGGTGTGTTGGGCTGCAACACACACGAGGCCTTTTTGGTCCCTCAGTTAACCATTGGAGCATCAAACAAAGTCCAAATGGTACGAAACTTGACAGGCGGTCTACCGATAGTAAACCAAGGCCGCTTGGCAAGTCTCAGTCCAATCCGGAAATGTCTAATCCCCACACACGAAAGAAAGGTAGAAATGACCACCGGAGGAGAACGGAGCGCCAGAATGCAAAACGGACAACGGGGAAAATGCTCGGATGCATGAGACGAACACGTATGCAAATGCAATGCACATGATGACATGATATGAGATGCAAGACAACAACAACAACACACGGAGACAAAAACCCGAACCCGAGAAAATAAAATAACTTAGCGCCGGAAACGGCAAGAGTTGGATTACATATTAGGTAAATCATATCCGGGGTGTTACACACATCCTACCACATTTCATTCAAAATGACACCCTTTTAGGCCCTTTATGCAAGAGATCACACTTTGATTCTGCTCTATAACTAGAGAAATTTTTTGAAGACACTAGTCACAGTATTTCCACTAAAGGCATTCCTCTCTAGACCAAGGAAAATCTATAGAAGGATTAGGAAAGAATAAAGAACCGTGTTGATAGAAATAGACCAGAGAGGTCCTTCAAGGTTCAAGACATGGTATACCTCCTACTTCAACCTTACGTGCACACTCGCATCAACATCCATCATAGTCTGAAGCCGCACACAAAATTCTATGGGTCATTTCTGTTGGGGAACACAGTACTTCAAAAAAATTACCTACGATCACGCAAGATCTATCTAGGGATGCATAGCAACGAGAGGGGAGAGTGTGTCTACATACCCTCGTAGACCGAAAGTAGAAGCGTTTAGTAACGTGGTTGATGTAGTCGAATGTCTTCACGATCCAATTGGTCAAGTACCGAACGCACGACACCTCCGCGATCTGCACACGTTCAGCTCGGTGACGTCCCTCAAACTCTTGATCCAATTGAGACCGAGGGAGAGTTTCATCAGCACGACGGTGTGGTGACGGTGATGATGAAGTTACCGGCACAGGGCTTCGCCTAAGCACTATGACGATATGACCGAGGTGTGAAACTGTGGAGGGGGGCACCGCACACGGCTAAAAGATCAACTTGTGTGTTTATGGGGCGCCCCCCTCCCACGTATATAAAGGGGGGAGGGAGGAGGAGGCCGGCCAAGGGTGGCACACCCAAGGGGGGGAGTCCTACTCCAAGTAGGATTCGACCCCCCCTTTCCTACTTCCACAAGGAGAAGGGGGGAAGGAGTAGGAAAAGAGAAGGAAAGGGGGGCCGGCCCTCTAGCCCTACTCCAATTCGGTTTGAGCTAGGGGGGCGCCACTCCTTGGCCTGCCTCCTCTCTTCCACCATTAGGCCCATGAGGCCCAATAACTTCCCGGCGGGAGGGGGGGTTTCGGTAACCCCGAGTACTCCGAAACTCATCTAAAACAACCCGAACCATTCCGGTGTCTGAATGTAACCTTCCAATATATGAATCTCTATGTCTCGACCATTCGAGACTCCTCGTCACGTCTGTGATCTTGCCCGGGACTCCGAACAACCTTCGGTCATTGAGGGAGTCCTGGATTAGGGGGTGTCCGGGCGGCCGGACTATACCTTCGGTCGGACTCCTGGACTATGAAGATACAAAATTGAAGACTTTGTCCCGTGTCCAGAAGGGACTTTCCTTGGCATGGAAGGCAAGCTTGGCGATACGAATATGTAGATCTCCTACCATTGTAACCGACTCTGTGTAACCCTAGCCCTCTCCCGTGTCTATATAAACTGGAGGGTTTTAGTCCATAGGACGAACAACAATCATACCATAGGCTAGCTTCTAGGGTTTAGCCTGTCTGATCTCATGGTAGATCTACTCTTGTGGTACCCATATCATCAATATTAATCAAGCAGGACGTAGGGTTTTACCTCCATCAAGAGGGACCGAACCTGGGTAAAACATCGTGTCCCCTGCCTCCTATTACCATCCGACCTAGACGCACAGTTCGGGACCCCCTACCCGAGATCCGCCGGTTTTGACACCGACATTGGTGCTTCCATTGAGAGTTCCTCTGTGCCGTCGCCATCAGGAAGGATGCCTCATCCCATCTTTAAAGACAGCACCGTTGCTAAGGCAGCTTTGGCTATCGGCCAGACTCTCAGGCTAGGTGGTTTCCTTATGACCACCCGTTCGGCTGCTGCGCCGATGATGACCTCTCGGGTCATCGAAAGCAATCTTCACGCCAGCTCGGAATTTGCCGAGCAGCTAGATCCAATGGAGCTCTTTTCCCTAAAAGAGCTCTTGGATCGCTTCGCCGCCCTGGGAGTCGCTACGGATTACGACCAGATTGGGTCTAAACCCGATCTGAGAGAGATTAACTCCCCCCAGGTCACCCATCATGTTGCCGTGGTAGAGGGACAGTGCGGCGACCCTTCATCTATTTTAAGGACTAGATATGTCCGGATTCCCAATCCCTCCAAGTCGGATACCCGCGGAGGGGAGGACATCACTCAAGACCTGAACTTAAAGTCAGGTGATGGGCTAGATTCATTGGACAGCATCCAAGAATCCAAACTTCCGAGTTTGGAAACTCCTTGGCCCATGGGTCTCAGATTGGGTGAGGTTTCGGATTTGATTCCGCTCGCCCACCCGTACATAAGCGATCTATCCCAAATTAGGCCAGAGCCCGAAGAAACAGTACATCATTACTGGGCCAGATTCCTCCTGGTTATGAACAGGATAAAGGACTGCCGAGAGGAAGATGCAATTTCATTCTTCTACAATAATTGTACGGATTCGCTACGTCTGGATTCCCGATCCCTCCAAGCCGGATACCCGCGGAGGGGAGGATATCACTCAAGTCCTGAACTTAGAGTCTGGCAACGGGCTGGATTCATTAGACAACATCCAGGAATCCAAATTTTCGAGTTCGGGAATTCCTCGGCCTCTGAGCCTTAGATGGGGTGAGGCTTCGGATTTAATTCCACCCACCCACCCCAACATAAGCGATCTATCCAAAATCAGGCAAGAACCCGATGAAACAGTACATCATTACTGGGCCAGATTCCTCTTAGTTAAGAACGGGCTAAGGGACTGCCGTGAGGAAGACGCAATCTCAATCTTCTGCAATAATTGCATGGACAAGGGAATCCTCAACGCCATAAGTCGTCGTGATATTACACGCTTTGCTGACTTGGCGTCCATAGTACGAAAGTACTGTGCGATGGAAAGCGCCTGGAAAACCAAAACAAAATTTTGGGACAATCCGGCCTTGAATACAAACCCGGTCCAAAATAAAAGGGTGCATCATCGTCAGACACCCGGGTTCAATACCAAAAAGCAAAAGCCCTCTATAGGGCACGGAACCGTACCGGAAGGATGGCTTGATGGACCCTGTAAAATTCACAGTGCAGAGGGCGCCACACCAACTCACAGCCTTAGAGCATGTTGGATACTCCGGCAGGTGGCAAAAATTGGCGAAGATCTTTTAATTCCAGAAGCCACAGAAAGCCACCCCAGAGAAACCAGTACGGTATTTACAGTCTTCGAGACTTTCGCATCAAATAATATGCGAAAAAGAACACTCCGCGGCCTTGCCGAAGTCTACCAAGTAGTAACAATAAACCCATGGAGTGACACGGCTATTACTTTTAACGCCAGTGACGAACCTAAATTCCGAACAGCCCGAGCACCAGCCGCATTGGTCCTCAGTCCAATAGTGGACGACTTTCGTCTTACTAAGGTACTCATGGATGGCGGCAGTGGATTGAAGCTCATTTATGAGGAAACCCTTCAAAAATGGAAATAGACTGGAACCGCATTGAGCGAAGCAGCACAACCTTTAGAGGAATAATCCCTAGTCGGGAAGCGCGCTGTACAGGAAAAATCACACTAGATGTGGTGTTCGGCACGCCGGATAATTACAGGTCCGAAGAGGTCACTTTCTAGGCGGCCCCGTTCAGTAGCGGATATCACGCTCTGCTAGGGCGGGAAGCGTTTACAGTCTTCCAAGCAATACCCCATTACGGGTACATGCAGCTCAAGATGCCCGGGCCTAACGGAATCATCACTCTCGTTAGTGATCCGGACATAGCACTCCGCACCGAAAACAAGACAGCTGCACTGGCCCTCGAGGCGCTATCCGAAGCCCTAGCGGTTGAGGAACTGACTGCGCTGCGCTCCACGGTGAATAGGGACGATGTGATACTCGATAAAAGATCCAAGTCCACCTCCTTTAAACCGGCGGACGAAATAGTCAAATTCCAGGTCCATCCAACGGACCCCAATAAAACAGCTTCCATCGGGGCACAGTTAAACCCTGATATAGACGCCGCACTGCGAGAGTTCCTATGAGAGAACTGGGACATTTTCGCCTGGCACCCTTCAGACATGCCAGGAATCCCACACAGGCTGGCCGAACACAGCTTAAATATCCTAAAAGGATTCAAGACAGTCAAACATGCTCTTCGCTGTTTTTCCGAACCTAAGAGACAGGCCATGGGAGAGGAGCTAGCCAAGCTATTGGAGGCCGGATTCATCAAAGATATAAAACATCCGGACTGGCTAGCAAACCTAGTGATGGTACCAAAGAAGGAAAAATCATGGCGCTTGTGCGTTGATTTCAAAGACCTTAACAAGGCTTGCCCAAAGGATCCTTCCCCTCTCCCCCGCATCGATCAAATTATCGATGCTACCGCAGGACACGATTCGTTGTGTTTCCTCGACGCATACTCCGGCTACCATCAAATAAAGATGGCAGAGTCAGACCAAGCCGCAATGGCACTCATCACACCATACGGCCCATTCTACTTCAACACAATGCCCTTCGGGCTCAAAAACGTCAGCGCAACATATCAGTGCATGATTCAGACATGTCTGGCAAACCAGATCGGCAAAACAGTGGAGGCATACATAGATGATGTGGTCGTTAAAACAAGACATGTCGAATCTCTAGTAGACGACTTGAGGCTAACATTCGATAACCTCCGAACATACGACATCAAGCTCAACCCGGAAAAATGCGTTTTCGTTGTTCCAGCCGGAAAGCTCTTGGGCTTCATTGTATCCGGTAGAGGAATTGAAGCAAATCCAGCCAAGATCCAAGCTCTGTCACAATTGGATATCCCGAAGGACCCCAAACAAATACAAAAATTAACTAGATGTGTGGCGGATCTAAGCCGCTTTATCTCCCGCTTAGGAGAAAAGGCCCTACCCCTTTACCGCCTCCTTCGGCGCACCGAACACTTCGAGTGGACGGATGCAGCCACAGCCGGACTCGACGAAATAAAAGCCATCTTGGCAACAAACCCAGTCCTGGCCGTGCCAAACATTGGCGAACCAATGCTATTATACATTGCAGCAACCCATCAGGTCGTAAGCACAGTGCTCGTCGTCGAACGAGAAACGGACGGACACAAATTCCCCCTTCAAAAGCCGGTCTATTATGTGTCCACTGCCCTTACTCCGTGCAAGTCATGGTACCCGCATTATCAAAAGATTGCGTATGCGGTATTTATGGCATCCCGGAAGCTGCAACACTACTTTCAAGAGTGTTCAATAACAGTAGCCTCGGAAGTGCCACTTAACGATATTATAAACAACCGCGACACGACGGGCCGGATTGCAAAATGGGCCATTGAGCTCCTCCCGTTTGACATAACTTACAAGCCACGACGAGCTATCAAGTTGCAAGTTTTGGCCGACTTCGTCGCAGAATGGACGGAGGCCGAACTCCCTAAAGAGTACGGCACATATTCAAACTGGGTCATGCACTTCGACGGCTCCAAAATGTTGGCCGGTCTAGGGGCTGGCGTCGTTTTGACGTCCCCCACAGGAGACACAGTTCAATATGTACTCCAGATAATGTACACAGACTCCAACAACGCAGCCAAATATGAGGCCCTTTTACATGGTCTCCGGATGGTAGTATCCATGGGCATTCAACGCTTAAAGGTGCGCGGGGACTCGAACCTCGCAATATCCCAAATAAACGGAGACTTTGATGCCAAAGATCCAAAAATGGCAGCTTATCGCAACACCGTCCTAAAAATGTCAGCTTGGTTCGAAGGGCTCGAATTTCACCATATAGCCCGGGAAAATAATCAGGCGGCAGATGTCCTGGCACGCATCGGCGCAAAATGCGATGTAGTCCCCCCAACATCTTCTTGGAAAGGCTGTTCAAGACGTACGTAGTATGGGAAGGGGAACCTGGCAATAGCAGCCCGGACCCAACCGCACTGCCCGACACCGAACACTCTGACACAATTGGAGGCTCTGCTAATGAAATAACACCTTCATCCCACGTAATAATGACCGTCATCGCCCCGTGGACAGAACCATTCCTCGCCTACCTTACCAGGAAGGAACTCCCTGAGGACCAAAATGAGGCACGCTGCATAGTGCGGCGATCTAAAGCCTATAAAGTCCATGAGGAAGAGCTTTATAAGAAAAGCACTACCAGAGTCCTTCAAAGGTGCATCTCCGAAGAGGAAGGGAGGAACCTCCTGGATGAAATTCATGCCGGACTCGGCGGACATCACGCTGCAGCTCGGTCCCTTGTAAGCAAGGCCTTCCGTACAGGCTTTTATTGGCCGACGGCCCGGGCAGACACCCAGGACTTAGTCCAACGATGCGTCGGTTGCCAGCTTTTTGCAAACCAAAGCCATATGCCACCCACCGCCCTCCAAACTATCCCCATCACTTGGCCCTTCGCGGTCTGGGGGCTTGACATGGTTGGACCCCTTAAAGGCGGAACCCACAAGAAAAAAAACTTACTGGTCATGGTGGATAAGTTCACCAAATGGATAGAAGCCAAGCCTGTTAAGACAACCGAATCCGGACCGGTGATAGACTTTATATCCGGGGTTGTACACCGTTACGGCGTCCTCCACAGCATCATCACTGATAACAGCACGAACTTTATGGCCGATGAGGTAAAACTCTGGTGCAAAAACATGGGCATCAAGCTCGATTATGCTTCCGTCTATCACCCACAAACAACGTCCAGGTCGAACGTGCAAATGGTCTTATCATGAGCGGCATCAAACCCAGATTAGTGTGGTCCCTTAAGGAATGTAATACGCACTGGGTAGAGGAGCTCGACTCCATACTCTGGTGGCTGCGGACCACGCCGAATCACACCACCGGATACACACCATTCTTCATGGTGTACGGCGCAGAGGCAGTTTTGCCCTGCGACATAATTCATGACTCGCCTCGAGTGCGCATATACGAAGAAAGAGAAGCCGAGCTCGATCGGCAGGATAATTTGGACGCCTTGGAGGAAGAGCGTGACGTGGCAAAAGCCTGTTCCGCATTCTATCAACAGCAGGCTCGAAGATACCAAAGCAGAGAAGTATGGGCCAAAAATTACAAGGTTGGCGAATTAGTTCTATGCCTGCCGGAGAAGAAAAAGGACAAACTCAAGCCCAAGTGGGAAGGTCCCTTCATAATCGACCAAGTCCTAACTGGTGGAGCGTACCGCCTGCGAGATGCATCAGATAACCGACTCGAGCCGAACCCATGGAACGCAGCCCATCTACGAAGATTCTATGCCTAGCGCCGGACTCTGTGTTCGTCTCCTTCCTCTGTCCATTTTTTATATACTTTCTGTCTTACATTTCTCTCCTTCTCCTCTCTTTCTCTTATAGCCTTCAAAGGCTCATAAAGTGATGATCTATCCGCGCTCATTAAACCTGGGGGATTCTTTAAGCAGAAGCTTATTTATACGGGCTTCATGCCCAACACATGTGTCACACTTCCGCATGTACCTTTTATTCACCATTATATGCATCGATATGACTTAAGTTTTGGCCAAGCTGGGTTGCCTGGCTCCTGTGCTTACCCCTACGTTCCCGATTATTCGGCTAGGTGGTAAAGGGAGCACCTCTGCGATTGTTACTGCCGGGTCAGCCGGATGTGTACCTCCGACTGGGTGAAGCCGAAAGCTAGCGTTCTTAATGGAATATTCGGTCGGTGAACTAAAGATGATCTTTTCTTTCACTTATTTATCTATACGCCCCCAGATGTTTTTCCTGTGTCTCTTTTCGCAGAATGGACATGCACTTTAGGGCATGCCTCCCAGGGAAAGGAACCCCTAACAGAACTATTCTCCCTGGACGATGTTTCTTACTAACCATGTAAAATAACATAACTAGTTGGCCACTTGTCCGTTCAAGCACTAAATAACCCATACGCCTGGTCTCCATGCATACCCCGGTTCTTATATAACCACGAGGGTATTCGGACACACTCCGGACCGTCAGGTCCCGAGGTTGAAGAGAAAAGGTCGGCCATGACAAACGATCTACAATCCGGCTAGAAGGCATTACACATGTCAATTAAAATTACATAGTCAATCTGACTGATTGTATTCCTCTTCAATACCATCTAACAGGCTGTCTAGTTTACAGTCCTGTTGGGAATACTTTGCGGCCAACTCTACTTGGCCATATACTAAGCTCACAGGGATCTCCTTCCCATCGGGCCCTACGGGTCCGACCTCGGCCATGTGGTTTGGGTCAGCCTTCGTGTACCGCGTCTTCACCATGGCCCAGGCCTCCCTGGCGCCTTGACGGCAGGCCGACATCTTCCACAATCGGAAGCGCCGCCGCGCTCCCGTCAGCTTCTCTACAAGCTCTCCAAGGCCTTCGGGCATGGAGATGGATGGCCACAAGGCCTGGGCGACGCCTTGCATCACCTGCCGAACTCGCTCGTGCAGTTGTGAGAGCTCGGGAAGAAGGTCACCCGTAGAACCGGGCATTTCCTCTGCAGGACGACCTGTTAGCATACCTACAGACATTACTCTGTTAGTCGACTTCCTCGTCGAACTCTTTTTTTTCAAAGTTCGTTTAAGCACTTACTATATATGCCGCGTCAAAGCCGCTGATTCTCCTTCACAGAGTCCGACAGTTGGGCACGAACGTCCTTCAGTTCAACGCCCAGCTTGGTGTTGGCATCTTGGAGATTGTTCTTCTCCCGCCTCACCTTTGTCAGCACGCTCTCACCAGCCTTTAGCTGGCGTCGGAGTTGTTGCACTTCCGGATTTAATCCGGCACCATCTGCAATTTCATTTGTCAGATTTGCACCCACGCCGCACTTTGCAAAATACTTATCTTTCGAAGCGTATATTACCAGAGAGGGTCTCCTTGGGCTCCCCTACTGCGGCTAGTGCGGCCTCAAGTTGGGCTTTGCACTCTTCCAGCTCCTGGGACAGTAGGGTATTCTTTTCTGTAAGAACCTGCATAACAAATGATCCTTAAAACAGTTATTCTAACTGTTTCAAGTCTCGGGGGCTACTGGTATATATCTATAATTACCAAAATTTGAGCGGCACGGAGGTACGCGTCTCCCGAATTGAAGGCATCCAATGCCTCTTGGGAGAAACAAGCGCCGTGAAGAACTGTCCGGCGACACCTGTGGTTCATGGCACTCTCCACCTCAGAATTGGTGGCAGACAGCCTGTCCGCATCCTCCGTCGGAGGAGCGTCCGGTGCGCGCCTTGTGTTCGCCTCCGCTTCCGGACCAGGCTTTGGAGCCTGGCTGGTGGAGGCGCGATTGGCAGCCTCTCCGGATATAGTCCGGCAAGGTCTCTTCGTCCTGAAGAGAGCACGAGCGTTAATATGCCTCGAAGGAATAACACCTGGGAATAAGGCGGCGCGCTATACCTTTGCGCCGGTGCTTCAGTCCGGACCGCACTTCTTTTCAGCTCGCGGGGCCTTGCCGCCCCTCGTTCGCTAGTCGCCGCAGGCTTGGCCTCCCGTCTCAAGGACCTCCCCTGCAAAACACGGTTGTCATACGGCAATCGAAAACACGCGAGGACAGATCCCTTTTCAAAGTGCTGGGACTCCGGTCTCAGTTACCTGTGAGGCTGGGAGTAGCCCTGGATAATCGGCCGTAATGGCCACCAAGGTGTTGTCCTTGCTCAATTGATGAAACACTCCATCAATCAGCTCCATAGATAAGTCTGGATCTTCTTGAGAGGCCGGGTCGAGGGACCGTCCCGGATCCTCGGGTTGTGGAGGAGGGCTGTTTATTTCTTTAACAGCCTGGTGCAGTTCCTGCGTTGAAGTCGTTAGACTGAAAATTTAACAATGGGGATATAAAACGGATGGGAAAGTAAAAGTGTCCACTTACCCAACTTGGGGGATTGTACATAGAAAATCCACCCCGTGGGTTGACGCGGAGAAATTCCTCCTCTTCTCCCTTGTACAAAGCGGACAAGGTCTTTATTAGAGCGGCAGCCGAATCCGGCCCCTTACGGCCGTAGCGGGTGGTGTCGTCCTCCCCATTGAAGTCCCACATGGGGCGGCCTCTATACTGAAGCGGCTGCACCCCTCGCATGATGCGTGCGGCCATGACCCTGATCATGGTCAGTCCGGAATGAGCTAACAATCTTATCCGACCCATCAGGTAAATAACGTCCATGTCACTCTCCCTCTGAGGGCTCCGTGGACGCCAGCTTAGGCGCTTCTTTAGGGGAGCACTGTCGAACTTAGGGAGGCCGATCCGGACAGGATCCGGCAGCGGGACGTCCTCTATATAAAACCATATCGAAGGCCAGTCTCCGGACGCCTTCTTTGGGGTTCCGGATAGATATCCGGTCCCGGCGATGCGCCATACTTCGGCTCTGTCCACTTGATATATTGACCCCTCCTTAGAGCGGGGCACAAGGCAGAATAGCCTTTTCCACAGCGCGAAATGAGCCTCGCAGCCCAAAAACAGCTCACAAAGGGCTACGAAGCCCGCGATATGCAATATGGAGGCGGGCATGAGGTTGTGTAGCTGGAGGCCATAGAACTCCAGAGGCCCCCGGAGAAACGGGTGAATTGGAAATCCGAGCCCTCTTATTAAGTAAGGGGCAAGGCATACCCGCTCTCCTTTGGAGGGATTGGGGGCGCTCTCCGCCTGCTCTCCGCAATTATAGGTGGCAAGTCCGGCTCGAACCGGGTCCATATAGGCCGGGGGGAGAAATCCCTTGGTCTGGAGCTTCACTAGCTCGCTGTGCGGGATGGAGCACCTCTTCCAATCTCCAGGCTGAGGGCTGGAAGGGCGAGAGGAGGAGCTGCGGCGGCCGTCCATGATAGAATGGACCTCTGTCGGATACGCTCTGATGAATACTCGTGGAAGGGAGAAGGTGTGTGTCGGTGTCAAAACCGGCGGATCTCGGGTAGGGGGTCCCGGACTGTGCGTCTAGGCCGGATGGTAACAGGAGGCAAGGGACACGAAGTTTTACCCAGGTTCGGGCCCTCTTGATGGAGATAAAACCCTACGTCCTGCTTGATTAATATTGATGATATGGGTAGTACAAGAGTAGATCTACCACGAGATCGGAGAGGCTAAACCCTAGAAGCTAGCCTATGGTATGATTGTTGTTCTATATGTTGTCCTACGGACTAAAGCCCTCCGGTTTATATAGACACCGGAGAGGGTTAGGGTTACACAAAGTCGGTTACAATGGTAGGAGATCTACATATCCGTATCGCCAAGCTTGCCTTCCACGCCAAGGAAAGTCCCTTTCGGACACGGGATGAAGTCTTCAATCTTGTATCTTCATAGTCCAGGAGTCAGGCTAAAGGTATAGTCCGGCCATCCGGACACCCCTAATCCAGGACTCCCTCAGTAGCCCCTGAACCAGGCTTCAATGACGATGAGTCCGGCGCGCAGATTGTCTTCGGCATTGCAAGGCGGGTTCCTCCTCCAAGTACTTCATAGAAGATTTTGAACACAAAGATAGTGTCCGGCTCTGCAAAATAAGTTTCCACATATTGCCATAGAGAGAATAATAGTTACACAAATCTAATCTGCTGACGTATTCCGTAGTGTGATGCACCATGGCCAAGCCTTTATTCGAATCGTTTTATTGTCCCACCTCAACGTGTCATGCGAGGCGGTTTCCTTGGCACGTCTTGTCGAAGCAGAGATCGTGTCCCCTTATTCCGGGATTCTCATCAATACGGGCGTGGGTAACCCAACCGCTTCTAGGACTCCTAGACTATAGGCAAGTCCAAACGGTCACGGAGAGGACGCTTGATATTCACCCTCTTTATAAAGGGACACGGCTTTTATTTTTTCCCTCCCGTGCTCAATCGAATCCTTCCCCCACCTCAAGCTCAAACACCCAAAGTTCAGGTCAGGTGCTCCGAACCTTCAATCATGTCCGGATCTAGCCTTCAAGGCTGATGGGTGCCTTCCTCCGTCACGGAAGAAGACATCAAAAAGTTGAGGGAGGCCAGATATCTGACCGCCGAGGTTTTGCATCGGCTGCCTGCCCGAGGGCAGGCCGTCCCCTCCCCCGAACCCAACGAGAACGTCGTGTTCGTCTCCCACTTCCTCCGAGGTCTAGGCCTTGCTCTGGATCCTTTCGTCAGGGGTTTGATGTTTTATTATGGGCTAGATTTCCATGATCTAGCTCCGGACTCCTTTCTTCATATCACAACATTTATTGTCGTGTGTGAGGCCTTCCTCCGGGTTACCCCTTACTTTGGCCTGTGGCTCAAGACCTTTGAAGTAAAGCCGAAGATGATCGAGGGGCAACATGCAGCGTGTGGAGGTGCCTCAATATGCAAGATGACGGGAGCTCCATGGCCCAAAGGTTCCATTCCAGAGGTGTCTGAATTGTGGCAACAGGAGTGGTTCTACATCACAGCTCCTAAAAGTGCCAAGTGGGTGGCCGCCCCTGTTTTCCGCTCGGGCCCTCCACCACAACTGATGTCATGGATCAGCAGAGGTCTGAGCTGGGGTCCAGCCAAGGACGTGCCCATACTGCAAAGCCGCATTCGAGATCTCTTCAATGGAGATTTTAGTTTGGTTGCGGTAATACAAGTTATGCTGGTTCGTCAAGTCCAGCCTTACAAGTTATGCCATTCAAAATTTCCTCAGCCTGACGCACGAGGAGATGTACAAGTCATTCTTTGGACCTCAGGTAGAGTGTCCGGAAATCCCCGAGGACGTGGGCCTAAGCAGTAACCGCGCCGCCGAACAGGTAAGGAATCTTCCGGCCGAACATACTATCTCTCATTTGTTACGAAGTTATTTCTGAGAGTTCGCTTTTTGACCAGGATTGGCTAACAAAGGCGAAGTTGATTCGGTGTTCGGCCCCCCTCCCTGAGGTTTGGACAATCCGGTATTGGAAAAGATGCTCCAGGTCGCACCTTGCCCGGAGCCCTTGAAGGAAGATACCGGGGAGGATAATACGGGCGGATGCGGGCCCCCAACGATGCCCATGCTAACCGAGGGAGCGAGCATCTCCATGAAGGAAGATGACCGGAGGAGGAAAAGGACTGCGCTCGGGGATTCGGGAGCCGAAGCTTCCAAACGGGAGAAGAAGTCTCCCACAGAGGGTCCTACCTTGGGGGGTGCTTTTGCCGCACAAAGTCCACGGGGGGATCAATTCTCCAGCGAGTCGTAAGTGACCCGAAATACTTTAATAGTACAGGTATGCCATCTTTTTCTTCTGAGAAAATAACCACTGCATATATCTTTGCAGTTCAGGCCTTAGCCCCTCTCAAATGAGCTCGTCTTCGGGGGATCTTCTTCCAGAGATGATGGAGAGCGAAATGCCTCCTCCGGACTCCTCAGCTCCGGAAGCGGGCCACCCAAAGTGTTGCCGCGGAGGGCCTCTCTGAGTCCGGTGAGGCCAGAAGATAATCCCATTGACCCCCGAAGCTCCCAGTGTCCGGCTCCCAAAGAGAGCGGACAAAAGAGTCCGGCGCCGTCTGGTGTGCGATCGGATGTTCTGAGGGAGTTGGTGGGGCTAGCGGCCATCTCAGATGAACATCGTGTGCTGATGAATACGGTGATGGAGAGAATCACGTCCGCTGAAAGCGGATTGCATGAAGCTTTTATGAGTCTACTGACAAGCTTTGAGGTACGTAAAATAATGTATGATAGTCCTGCACATGCTAGGTGTGCCCTATGTAGATAGTAGCCCCTGAGACTCTGGTTGTCGTCGGAAACGACGACGAACAGAGGATCATATTCCCAGGTAATAACCATACTGCCTCTATGTGCAGGTGATGGAAGCTCCGCTGGCTAGCCGGACTAGCGAGTTTGCCCATTTAAAACGGCAGTTGGATGCGGCAGACGCCGACATCGAGCTTGTTAACAAAAGGCTTGACGAGGCACAAGGTAAGTGTCATTATCTAGTAAACGCCACATAGTAAGAGCAGCATGATGCCAGTATCTTTAATATGTTGTGACTGCAGATGGAGCTGCCACTGTTGAAGCCTTGCGGGCAGAACTTGCCCGAGCCAAGGAACAAGTAAGGTTTGGTAATGCGGCTGCTTTGAAGGCGGCCGAAGAGTGAAAAGCCAAGAAGGCCGCGCATGGCGAGCCGAGATAAGATGGCCAAGATGGCCATAGAATTAAAAGCCACTGCCGACTGTTGCCGGGTTCTTGAAAAGGAAAACCTAGTGAAGGCATCGGACCTTGAGAAGGATGATGCGACGAGAAAAGACATCCGCTCTGCTATGAGGGCAAAGAAGGAGGAGCTGCGGGAAGTCGGGGATATTGTAGCTGGGAAATCCTTTATGTTGCGGAGGAAGTTCGGAGATCCATGGTATGCCTCTCTGGATCGGCTGTGGAGTTCGGAGGATGTGTATACGAGCGCTGCCGATGCGGCCAAGTACTTCCAAGGTCAGACGGACCGTGAAGTGGACCAGCTGTTTTGGACACAATTCCATTCTCCCGAGCGTCCGCTTTCATTGACTGACCAATTAGCCGAATGGGCCGAACTGAATAGGTTGTCCGGACTCGCCATGAGGTCTGTTGTGGGTCAGCTATGGCCGGAAAGGCCAAAACCGAACAGCTATTGCAGCTTGGTGCAGCAGTTCCTTGACGTGGTGCCGCGCATTAATGCGATGAAGAGGTCGGCGTGCATAGAGGGCTCACGGATGGCCTTTGCCCGTGTTAAAGCATATTGGGCGGAGATGGATGCTACCACTGTTGCAGCGCGGGATTCGGCCATAGGTCGAATGGCTGCTGAGCACTACTTTGAAGAAGTTCTTGAGGGTGCTCATTTGATAGAGACCCAGTGCTCAAAAAATATTATGTTTGAGTGATATGTAATCTCATTGTAAGCGAAATGCTTTTATAAATTTTTGTGAGGCTATTTTTATACTTTTGCCTGAAAGTAATATGATGCTTCCTAGGCGGCCGTTTATGTATACATGTGTATAACCTGAAAGATTGCAGCCGTCGGCTTCAACCCCCACGCATATAATGCGGAGGTGCTCGCAAAAAACACGCGTTCACACTTAACCCAACGTCTTGGTCCTATTAAGGAGGTGATAGCGGAGCGAGCGAGGCAACCAGACTATAATGCTTTAGCACTTTCACTTAGCCATAGGAGTTTGACAGTGGGGCTACTAGATAGCCCCTGGTGGCTCCGCACTCTTCCAATCCCGGGGTGCGTACATGCCTGGCCGGAAAACGGCCCTTTGTTAAGGCGAAGGAATTCTAACATTCCAACAGGTCATCGAGTGGTTGACCAGTCTCACGCTATATCATGACAGTCAGTTTTCGGCTTTCTCTACTGAGGTGCTCGTCCGGATGAACCAGGGCACACTCGCAGTAGTTCTCCTGGTGCTACCTTAGCCGGTAAAGCGGAACGTAAGGCACCAAAACACAAGAGCCGGGCAAACCCAACATTTGACCAAAGACAATTATTTGGAGCTGATGCATATAGGGCCAAACTCGCGACGCCGAAAACTCCCTAAGGTATTTGGTCTTTGTGGTATAAACCAGGCCTAAATAATGGCCTTTGTAAGAAGCCCCTTGTGTCCAGGTACGTGCAATGTTCTGGTGTGGCCACTTGCCAAGATGTCAGCATCCTTCTCAACGGTGGATATGTATCAACAAGAGATAGTAAAAAAGGTTTACGCAGGGTCTTAATCTAAAAAGAATCCTTGGAGCGGGTCCCTGCTGCACGTCTGCGCCTGTGTCTCTGTTGTGCCGTATCCTGGACGGGTGTAGCACGATGATCGTCTGTAAAAGAGAGGAATTTATGTGAAAAAGTTGTCATGCAAAAAGATAGTTTTTAAAGAAACCATGTATAATTCAAGATGAGAAGAAATTGTCACTTGTCTGCGCGCGTTGAGCCCCTTGTATTGACAAATAGGGGTGTGACTGTTGGGGAACGTTGCAGAAAATTAAAATTTTTCCTACGGTTTCACCAAGATCCATCTATGAGTTCATCTAAGCAACGAGTCGAGGGAGTGAGTTTGCATCTACATACCACTTGTAGATTGCGTGCGGAAGCTTGCAAGGTGATGATGGAGTCGTACTCGACGTGATTCGAATCACCGATGACCAAGTGCTGAACGGACAGCACCTCCGCGTTCAACACACGTACGGGACGGGAGACGTCTCCTCCTTCTTGATCCAGCAAGGGGAAGGAGAGGTTGAGGAAGACAGCTCCACCGGCAGCACGACGGCGTGGTGATGGTGGAGAAGCAGTACTCCGACAGGGCTTCGCCAAGCACACAACGGAGGAGGAGAGGTGTTGGGGAGGGGAGGGCTGCGCCTTGGAGGGTGGTGCGGCTGCCCTCCCCTCACCCCTCTATTTATAGGGAGAAGGGAGAAGGGGGCCGGCCCCTCTAGAACCCATCTAGAGGGAGGCGGCGGCCAAGGGGAGAGGGGGAGAGGGTGGCTTGCCCCCCAAGCCAAGGGGGCGCCCCCTCTAGGGTTCCCCCCCTCAACCCTAGGCGCAAGGGCCCAAGGGAGGGGGTGCGCCCAGCCCACCAGGGGCTGGCTCCCTGCCCCACGCAGCCCATGTGGTCCCCCGGGAGGGGTGGCCCCTCCCGGTGGACCCCCGGAACCCTTCCGGTGGCCCCGGTACAATACCGGTATGACCCCGAAACTTCCCGGTGCCCGTTTGACAACTTCCCATATATAAATCTTTACCTCCGGACCCTTCCGGAGCTCCTCGTGACGTCCGGGATCCCATCCGGGACTCCGAACAACATTTGGTAGTCACATACTAGTCTTCCTAATAACCCTAGCGTCACCGAACCTTAAGTGTGTAGACCCTACGGGTTCGGGAGACATGCAGACATGACCGAGACGCTCTCAGGTCAATAACCAACAGCGGGATCTGGATACCCATGATGGCTCCCACATGCTCCTCGATGTTGTCATCGGATGAACCACGATGTCGAGCATTCGATCAAACCCTGTATACAATTCCCTTTGTCAATCGGTACGTTACTTGCCCGAGACTCGATCGTCGGTATCCCAATACCTTGTTCAGTCTCGTTACCGGCAAGTCACTTTACTCGTACCGTAATGCATGATCCCGTGTCCAACACCTTGGTCACATTGAGCTCATTATGATGATGCATTACCGAGTGGGCCCAGAGATACCTCTCCGTCATACAGAGTGACAAATCCCAGTCTCGATCCGTGTCAACCCAACAGATACTTTCGGAGATACCTGTAATGCACCTTTATAGTCACCCAGTTACGTTGTGACGTTTGATACACCCAAGGCACTCTTACGGTATCCGGGAGTTACACGATCTCATGGTCGAAGGAAGAGATACTTGACATTGGCAAAGCTCTAGCAAAACAAACTACACGATCTTTTATGCTATGCTTAGGATTGGGTCTTATCCATCACATCATTCTCCTAATGATGTGATCTCGTTATCAACGACATCCAATGTCCATAGTCAGGAAACCATGACTATCTGTTGATCACAACGAGCTAGTCAACTAGAGGCTCACCAGGGACATATTGTTGTCTAAGTATTCACACGTGTATTATGATTTCCGGATAATACAGTTATAGCATGAATAAAAGACATTTATCATGAACATTGAAATATAATAATACTTTTATTATTGCCTCTAGGGCATATTTCCAACAGTATCCCACTTGCACTAGAGTCACCAATCTAGTTACATTGTGATGAATCGAACACCCACAGAGTTCTGGTGTTGATCATGTTTTGCACGCGAGAGAGGTTTAGTCAGCGGATCTGCGACATTCAGATCCGTGTGCACTTTGCAAATCTCTATGTCTCCATCTTGAACATTTTCACGGATGGAGTTGAAACGACGCTTGATGTGCCTGGTCTTCTTGTGAAACCTGGGCTCCTTGGCAAGGGCAATAGCTCCAGTGTTGTCACAGAAGAGTTTGATCGGCCCCGACGCATTGGGTATGACTCCTAGGTCGGTGATGAACTCCTTCACCCAAATCGCTTCATGCGCTGCCTCCGAGGCTGCCATGTACTCCGCTTCACACGTACATCCCGCCACGACGCTCTGCTTGCAGCTGCACCAGCTTACTGCTCCACCATTCAACATATACACGTATCCGGTTTGTGACTTAGAGTCATCCAGATTTGAGTCGAAGCTAGCGTCGACGTAACCCTTTACGACGAGCTCTTCGTCTCCTCCATAAACGAGAAACATGTCCTTCGTCCTTTTCAGGTACTTCAGGATATTATTGACCGTTGTCCAGTGTTCCTTGCCGGGATTACTTTGGTATCTTGCTACCAAACTTACGGCAAGGTTTACATCGGGTCTGGTACACAGCATGGAATACATAATAGATCCTATGGCTGAAGCATAGGGGATGACACTCATCTCTTCTTTATCTTTTGTCGTGGTCGGTGACTGAGCCGAGCTCAGTCTCACACCTTGTAACATAGGCAAGAACCCCTTCTTGGACTGATCCATTTTGAACCTCTTCAAAATCTTATCAAGGTATGTGCTTTGTGAAAGACCTATGAGGCGTCTCGATCTATCTCTATAGATCTTGATGCCTAATATATAAGCAGCTTCTCCAAGGTCCTTCATTGAAAAACATTTGTTCAAGTAGGCCTTAATGTTGTCCAGAAGTTCTATATTATTTCCCATCAGGAGTATGTCATCTACATATAATATGAGAAATGCTACAGAGCTCCCACTCACTTTCTTGTAAACGCAGGCTTCTCCATAAGTCTGCATAAACCCAAACGCTTTGATCATCTCATCAAAGCGAATGTTCCAACTCCGAGATGCTTGCACCAGTCCATAAATGGATCGCTGGAGCTTGCATACTTTGTTAGCGTTCCGAGGATCGACAAAACCTTCCGGCTGCAACATATACAGCTCTTCCTTAAGATGTCCGTTAAGGAATGCCGTTTTGACGTCCATCTGCCATATCTCATAATCATAGTATGCGGCAATTGCTAACATGATTCGGACGGACTTCAGTTTCGCTACGGGAGAGAAAGTCTCGTCGTAGTCAATCCCTTGAACTTGTCGATAACCCTTAGCGACAAGTCGAGCCTTATAGATGGTAACATTACCATCCGCGTCCGTCTTCTTCTTAAAAATCCATTTGTTTTCTACCGCTCGCCGATCATCGGGCAAGTCTGTCAAAGTCCATACTTTGTTTTCATACATGGATTCTATCTCGGATTTCATGGCTTCAAGCCATTTGTTGGAATCCGGGCCCGTCATCGCTTCTTCATAGTTCGAAGGTTCATTGTTGTCTAACAACATGATTTCCAGGACAGGGTTGCCGTACCACTCTGGTGCGGAACGTGTCCTTGTGGACCTATGAAGTTCAGTAGTAACTTGATCCGAAGTACCTTGATCATCATCATTGTTTTCCTCTTCAGTTGGTGTGGGCATCACAGGAACGGTTTCCTGCGCTGTGCCACTTTCCCGTTCAAGAGGTAGTACTTCATCGAGTTCTACTTTCCTCCCACTTACTTCTTTCGAGAGAAACTCCTTTTCCAGAAAGCATCCGTTCTTGGCAACAAAGATCTTGCCTTCGGATCTTAAGTAGAAGGTATACCCGACAGTTTCCTTAGGGTATCCTATGAATACGCATTTTTCCGACTTGGGTTCGAGCTTTTCAGGTTGAAGTTTCTTGACATAAGCATCGCATCCCCAAACTTTTAGAAACGACAGCTTAGGTTTCTTCCCAAACCATAATTCATATGGTGTCGTCTCAACGGATTTAGATGGTGCCCTATTTAAAGTGAATGTAGCTGTCTCTAGAGCGTATCCCCAAAATGATAGCGGTAAATCAGTAAGAGACATCATAGACCGCACCATATCCAATAGAGTGCGATTACGACGTTCGGACACACCGTTTTGCTGAGGTGTTCCAGGCGGCGTGAGTTGTGAAACGATTCCACATTTCCTTAAGTGTGTACCAAATTCGTGACTTAAGTATTCTCCTCCACGATCTGATCGTAAGAATTTTATCTTTCGGTCACATTGATTCTCTACCTCATTCTGAAATTCCTTGAACTTTTCAAAGGTCTCAGACTTGTGTTTCATTAAGTAGACATACCCATATCTACTCAAGTCATCAGTGAGAGTGAGAACATAACGATATCCTCCGCGAGCCTCAACGCTCATTGGACCGCACACATCGGTATGTATGATTTCCAACAAGTTGGTTGCTCGCTCCATTGTTCCGGAGAACGGAGTCTTGGTCATTTTGCCCAAGAGGCATGGTTCGCATGTGTCAAACGATTCATAATCAAGAGACTCCAAAAGTCCATCAGCATGGAGCTTCTTCATGCGCTTAATACCAATGTGACCAAGGCAGCAATGCCACAAGTATGTGGGACTATCGTTATCAACTTTACATCTTTTGGCATCCACACTATGAACATGTGTAATATTACGCTCGAGATTCATTAAGAATAAACCATTGACCATCGGAGCATGACCATAAAACATATCTCTCATATAAATCGAACAACCATTATTCTCAGACTTAAATGAGTAGCCATCTCGTATTAAACGAGATCCAGATACAATGTTCATGCTCAAACTTGGCACTAAATAACAATTATTAAGGTTCAAAACTAATCCCGTAGGTAAATGTAGAGGCAGCGTGCCGACGGCGATCACATCGACTCTGGAACCATTCCCGACGCGCATCGTCACCTCGTCCTTCGCCAGTCTCCGTTTATTCCGCAGCTCCTGCTGTGAGTTACAAATATGAGCAACGGCACCGGTATCAAATACCCAGGAGTTACTACGAGTACTGGTAAGGTACACATCAATCACATGTATATCAAATATACCTTTGGTGTTGCCGGCCTTCTTATCCGCTAAGTATTTGGGGCAGTTCCGCTTCCAGTGACCCTTCCCCTTGCAATAAAAGCACTCAGTCTCAGGCTTGGGTCCATTCTTTGACTTCTTCCCGGCAACAGGCTTACCGGGCGCGGCAACATCTTTGCCGTCCTTCTTGAAGTTCTTCTTACCCTTGCCCTTCTTGAACTTAGTGGTCTTATTGACCATCAACACTTGATGTTCTTTCTTGATTTCAGCCTCTGCTGACTTCAGCATTGAGAACACTTCAGGAATGGTCTTTTCCATCCCCTGCATGTTGTAGTTCATCACAAAGCTCTTGTAGCTTGGTGGGAGCGACTGGAGGATTCTGTCAATGACCGCCTCATCTGGAGGTTTATGTTCAGCTGGGTCATACGGTTGTGCAACCCAGACATCTTCAGGATGTGCTCACTGACAGAACTGTTTTCCTCCATCTTACAACTGTAGAACTTGTCAGAGACATCATATCTCTTGACCCGGGCATGAGCTTGGAAAACTAGTTTCAGCTCTTCGAACATCTCATATGCTCCGTGGTGCTCAAAACGCTTTTGGAGCCCCGGTTCTAAGCTGTAAAGCATGCCGCACTGAACAAGGGAGTAATCATCAGCACGAGACTGCCAAGCATTCATAATGTCTTGGTTCTCTGGGACGGGAGCGTCACCTAGCGGTCCTTCTAGGACATATTGTTTCCTGGCAGCTATGAGGATGATCCTCAGGTTCCGGACCCAGTCCGTATAGTTGCTACCATCATCTTTCAGCTTGGTTTTCTCTAGGAACGCGTTGAAGTTCATGTTGACATTAGCGTTGGCCATTGATCTACAAGACATATTTGCAAAGGTTTTAGACTAAGTTCATGATAATAAAGTTCTAATCAAATTATGAACTCCCACTTAGATTAGACATCCCTCTAGTCATCTAAGTGTTACACGATCCGAGTCGACTAGCCCGTGTCCGATCATCACGTGAGACGGACTAGTCATCGTCGGTGAACATCTTCATGTTGATCGTATCATCCATACGACTCGTGTTCGACCTTTCAGTCTCCGTGTTCCGAGGCCATGTCTGCACATGCTAGGCTCGTCAAGTTAACCCTAAGTGTTTTCGCTGTGTAAAACTGTCTTACACCCGTTGTATGTGAATGTAAGAATCCATCACACCCGATCATCACGTGGTGCTTAGAAGTGACGAACTGTAGCAACAGTGCACAGTTAGGGGAGAACACTTCTTGAAATTTTGTAAGGGATCATCTTATTTACTACCGTCGTTCTAAGTAAACAAGATGCATAAACATAATAAACATCACATGCAATTATATAGTTCTGACATGATATGGCCAATATCATAAAACTCCATTGATCTCCATCTTCGGGGCTCCATGATCATCTTGTCACCGGCTTGACACCATGATCTCCATCATCATGATCTCCATCATCGTGTCTTCATGAAGTTGTCACGCCAACGACTACTTCTACTTCTATGACTAACGTTTAGCAATGAAGTAAAGTGGTTTACATGGCGTTATTCAATGACACGCAGGTCATACAAAAAATAAAGACAACTCCTATGGCTCCTGCCGGTTGTCATACTCATCGACATGCAAGTCGTGAATCCTATTACAAAGAACATGATCTCATACATCACAATTCATCATTCATCACAACTTCTAGCCATATCACATCACATGATCAGTCGCTGCAAAAACAAGTTAGACGTCCTCTAATTGTTGTTGCATCTTTTACGTGGCTGCAATTGGGTTCTAGCAAGAACGTTTTCTTACCTACGAATAACCACAATGTGATTTTGTCAACTTCTATTTACCCTTCATAAGGGCCCTTTTCATCGAATCTGCTCCAACTAAAGTTGGAGAGACAGACACCCGCCAGCCACCTTATGCAACTAGTGCATGTCAGTCGGTGGAACCGGTCTCACGTAAGCGTACGTGTAAGGTTGGTCCGGGCCGCTTCATCCCACAATACCGCCGAAGCAAGAAAAGACTAGTAGAGGCAAGTAAGATGACAAAATCCACGCCCACAACAAAATTGTGTTCTACTCGTGCATTAGAGAACTACGCATAGACCTGGCTCATGATGCCACTGTTGGGGAACGTTGCAGAAAATTAAAATTTTTCCTACGGTTTCACCAAGATCCATCTATGAGTTCATCTAAGCAACGAGTCGAGGGAGTGAGTTTGCATCTACATACCACTTGTACATCGCGTGCGGAAGCTTGCAAGGTGATGATGGAGTCGTACTCGACGTGATTCGAATCACCGATGACCAAGTGCTGAACGGACATCACCTCCGCGTTCAACACACGTACGGGACGGGAGACGTCTCCTCCTTCTTGATCCAGCAAGGGGAAGGAGAGGTTGAGGAAGACAGCTCCACCGGCAGCACGACGGCGTGGTGATGGTGGAGAAGCAGTACTCCGGCAGGGCTTCGCCAAGCACACAACAGAGGAGGAGAGGTGTTGGGGAGGGGAGGGCTGCGCCTTGGAGGGTGGTGCGGCTGCCCTCCCCTCACCCCTCTATTTATAGGGAGAAGGGAGAAGGGGGCCGGCCCCTCTAGAACCCATCTAGAGGGGGGCGGCGGCCAAGGGGAGAGGGGGAGAGGGTGGCTTGCCCCCCAAGCCAAGGGGGCGCCCCCTCTAGGGTTCCCCCCCTCAACCCTAGGCGCAAGGGCCGAAGGGAGGGGGTGCGCCCAGCCCACCAGGGGCTGGCTCCCTGCCCCACGCAGCCCATGTGGTCCCCCGGGAGGGGTGGCCCCTCCCGGTGGACCCCCGGAACCCTTCCGGTGGCCCCGGTACAATACCGGTATGACCCCGAAACTTCCCGGTGCCCGTTTGACAACTTCCCATATATAAATCTTTACCTCCGGACCCTTCCGGAGCTCCTCGTGACGTCCGGGATCCCATCCGGGACTCCGAACAACATTCGGTAGTCACATACTAGTCTTCCTAATAACCCTAGCGTCACCGAACCTTAAGTGTGTAGACCCTACGGGTTCGGGAGACATGCAGACCTGACCGAGACGCTCTCAGGTCAATAACCAACAGCGGGATCTGGATACCCATGATGGCTCCCACATGCTCCTTGATGTTGTCATCGGATGAACCACGATGTCAAGGATTCGATCAAACCCTGTATACAATTCCCTTTGTCAATCGGTACGTTACTTGCCCGAGACTCGATCGTCGGTATCCCAATACCTTGTTCAGTCTCGTTACCGGCAAGTCACTTTACTCGTACCGTAATGCATGATCCCGTGTCCAACACCTTGGTCACATTGAGCTCATTATGATGATGCATTACCGAGTGGGCCCAGAGATACCTCTCCGTCATACGGAGTGACAAATCCCAGTCTCGATCCGTGTCAACCCAAAAGATACTTTCGGAGATACCTGTAATGCACCTTTATAGTCACCCAGTTACGTTGTGACGTTTGATACACCCAAGGCACTCTTGCGGTATCCGGGAGTTACACGATCTCATGGTCGAAGGAAGAGATACTTGACATTGGCAAAGCTCTAGCAAAACGAACTACACGATCTTTTATGCTATGCTTAGGATTGGGTCTTGTCCATCACATCATTCGCCTAATGATGTGATCTCGTTATCAACGACATCCAATGTCCATAGTCAGGAAACCATGACTATCTGTTGATCACAACGAGCTAGTCAACTAGAGGCTCACCAGGGACATATTGTTGTCTAAGTATTCACACGTGTATTATGATTTCCGGATAATACAGTTATAGCATGAATAAAAGACATTTATCATGAACATTGAAATATAATAATACTTTTATTATTGCCTCTAGGGCATATTTCCAACAGTGACCATTTATCCGGTATAAATAGCGGCACCAGACTTGATTAGTTGTGTCTGAGGTCTTGACGACCTATTGGATGCTTTCACTGGTCCGGGCGCCTTTAGTGTGCGGCTGCCAAGGCAGCCGCACTCTCTTCGGCGCGCAGAGATCGCTTGATATTTCTGTTCACTGAAATGATGCCACGTGGACCGGCCATCTTGAGTGTGAGGGAGGCGTAGTGTGGTATTGCATTAAAGCGAGCGAAAGCTTCGTGTCCGAGCAGTGCTTGATAGCCACTTTGGCACGGAGCGATGTGGAAGGTTAAATGCTCACGATGGAAGTTATCGGGGGAGCCGAATATAACTTGTAGTAGGAGGGAGCCCGTACAACGAGCCCCTGGGCCTGGCGTTAATCCTTTAAAGGTAGTATTGCTATGGCAAATTTTTGTTGGGTCTAACCCCATCCCGCGGATTGTATCCTGATATATTAGGTTTAGATTGCTGCCACCATCCATCAAGACTCGTGTGAAGTGATATCCGCCAATTACTGGGTCTAATACCAGGGCAGCCCATCCTGCGCGTTGGATACTTGCTGAGTAATCGCGATGGTCGAAAGTGATCGGTTGAGACGACCAGTGGCAGGACTTCACGGTGACAGGCACTTGGGTATATTTTCCTGGGAGTACCGCGTTGTTTTTTCCCTTGATCACGTGTAACACGTTTACTGTTTTGACTTCTGGTGGAAATTTCTTTTGTTCCCCAGTGTCTTGCTTGGGAGGCTCGTCCTCGTCTTCACTTGGTGTATCCTCCCCCTTGTGTACGGCGTTGAGCTTGCCGGACTGCTTGAAGACCCAACATTCTCTGTGGGTATGATTAGCAGGTTTACCAGGGGTACTATGGATCTGACATACTTGGTCCAGAATTTTGTTGAGGCTGGACAGTTCATCCCTGGTGCCTTTAGAAGGCGGCTTTTGACCTGGCCGAGAGCTTTTGAATCCGGCATTTACTGTCGTGCCCTTCGTGCTGTCTTCTTTATTCCGGCGTTTGTTATTGCTGTTGCACCGTGATTTCCTGTTTCCATCTCTAACTTCAGATGTACTGGGGTCGCTGGTGCTGCATCTGGCTAGCCAGCTGTCCTCACCCACACAAAAGCGGGTCATGAGGCTTGTTAATGCAGCCATCATTCTCGGCTTATTTTGGCCGAGGTGTCTGGCGAGCCATTCGTCATGGACGCTATGCTTAAAATCTGCCAAGGCTTCGGTGTCCGGACAGTCGACAATCTGGTTCTTTTTAGTAAGAAACCTGTTCCAAAGCTTTCGGGCTGACTCTCCGGGCTGTTGAGTTATATGACTCAAATCGTCCGCATCCGGAGGTCGGACATAAGTCCCTTGAAAATTTGCCCAAAAGGCGTCTTCGAGCTCTTCCCAACTTCCAATGGAGCTTTCGGGGAGGCCTTTAAGCTAGTGACGAGCTGGCCCTTTGAGCTTGAGGGGTAAGTACTTGATGGTGTGGAGATCATCTCCTCGAGCCATATGGATATGAAGGATGTAGTCCTCAATCCAGACCCCAGGGTCTGTTGTTCCATTGTATGTCTCTATGTTTACGGGTTTGAATCCCTCTAGAAATTCATGGTCCAGCACCTCATCGGTGAAACATAGGGGGTGTGCAGCACCCCTGTAGCTGGGTGTACCGCGTTGTTCGGATGTTTGTTGTGTTGCATTGTATGCTAGGACGCGCTTGCGTGGTCCATAGATGGATCTTGTTGCGCCGTCCTTTGGGTGCAAGCCCTTGCATGGGTCGCGTGTTGTATTGTGAGTGGCGTTGTATGCCGCTCTGTGTTGGTAGAGGGGTCATCTATCCGGCCAGGTGGCTGCTTTGATATTTGGTTGTGGGGGGTCTGAGGCCTCCTCATCGAATTTAGGTAGCAGCTTCCGCTTTGGGTAGCTCTTGGAGGGGCGATTGTCGCCGTACCTCGCTGTTGTGTTGAGTATTTTACTCCATCTGATTTGGAGTGTGTCTTGCACGGCCTTGAGCCTTTGCTTCTACTTTTTAAGACTCCTCGTGGTGGCAACACGCCTTTTACGGGCATTCTGCTGCTCCGGGTGCCTGTCCGACGTTATGTCGTCCGGACCATTATCCTTGATAGAATTTGTTTGTTCGGTTTGATTATCCGGATTGCCGTTGTCCGGCAGCGGTTCGCCCTGCTCCAGCGCTGGGTCTGTGTGATCATTATTTCTATCGAGGCGGGATTTGGGGCGGCGCTTGCGTCACTGCTTTGACTGCTTTTCGAGGGAACAAGCCTTCGGTGCGTCCTTCCGCTCCTCGTCGTCATCTTTTGGTGCGTCCACCATGTATACGTCATATGACGAGGTGGTTTTCCAGGGCCCAATAGGCGCTGGTTCTTCATTGTCTCCTTCATTGGCGTCCATACCGTCGATGTCTTCGGAGTCGAAGTCGAGCATGTCGGTTAAATCGTCGACAGTGGCTACAAAGTGGGTGGTGGGTGGGCTTTGAATTTCTTCATCGTCCGTATCCCAAGCTTGCTGACCGTAGTCCGGTCAGGGCTCTCCTGATAAAGAGAGAGACTTTAGTGTCTTCAAAATATCGCCGAAAGGCGAGTGCTGAAAGATGTCCGCAGCAGTAAACTCCATGATCGGCGCCCAATCGGATTCGATCGGCAGGGGCGCGGAGGGTTCGGAGTCCGGAGAGGAGTCCGGCTCCTTGGAGTCACGAGTCTCGCGGAGTGCGGGGCTGGTGTTCGGCTCGATCGTCATTGGGATCGCAGCCCCTGAGGCGGCGTCCAACCACCCATCCTCGATCGGCGCAGTTGGCTCCGAATTAAGGGTCGAAGCCGATGCGGGTGCGGCCTCCAGGGCACTGTTCGGCAGCAGAGCTAGATCATGCTCGTTGTGACAGTGTGGCGCGCTCGGCAGTGGCTTGAATCCGTCGAAGATCAAGTCCACGCGGATGTTAGCCATGTAGTTTAAACTTCCAAATCTGACTTGACAGCAAGGGGCATAGCTTTCGATCTGCTCCAGATGGCCAAGTGAATTGGCCCGCAGTGCGAAGCCGCCGAAGACGAAGATCTGTCCGAGGAGGAAGGTCTCTCCCTGGACTGCATCGCTATTGATGATCGTAGGAGCCATCAAGCCTAACGGCGATGACACAGAGGAACTCTCAATGAAAGCACCAATGTTGGTGTCAAAACCGGCGGATCTCGGGTAGGGGGTCCCGGACTGTGCGTCTAGGCCGGATGGTAACAGGAGGCAAGGGACACGAAGTTTTACCTAGGTTCGGGCCCTCTTGATGGAGGTAAAACCCTACATCTTGCTTGATTAATATTAATGATATGGGTAGTACAAGAGTAGATCTACCACGAGATCGGTGAGGCTAAACCCTAGAAGCTAGCCTATGTTATGATTGTTTTTCTATATGTTGTCCTACGGACTAAAGCCCTCTGGTTTATATAGACACCGGAGAGGGTTAGGGTTACACAAAGTCGGTTACAATGGTAGGAGATCTACATATCCGTATCGCCAAGCTTGCCTTCCACGCCAAGAAAAGTCCCTTCCGGACGCGGGACGAAGTCTTCAATCTTGTATCTTCATAGTCCAGGAGTCCGGCTGAACGTATAGTCCGGCCATCCGGACACCCCCTAATCCAGGACTCCCTCAGTGTGGTTTGGATCTAAATCCTCGTCCCCTTAAATAGGCGGCTCATTCACGCGGCTAGGGGTGTAAATATAAAAAACACCCTGACTTTTCGTATTCGTTTGACAAGTGGAAAACGGCCATTATTGGGCATAGAAGCCAAGGAGCACTACATTTACAAGAAATTGGACACTATTCAATAGGTACACGGAATTTGGAGAAGAACCCGCCTTGCAATGCCGAAGACAATTTGCGCACCGGACTCGTCATCATTGAAGCCTGGTTCGGGGGCTACTGAGGGAGTCCTGGATTAGGGGGTGTTCGGACTATACCTCCGGCCGGACTCCTGGACTATGAAGATACAAGATTGAAGACTTCGTCCCGTGTCCGGAAGGGACTTTCCTTGGCGTGGAAGGCAAGCTTGGCGATACGAATATGTAGATCTCCTACCATTGTAACCAACTCTGTGTAACCCTAGCCCTCTCCGGTGTCTACATAAACCGGAGGGTTTTAGTCCATAGGACGAGCAACAATCATACCATAGGCTAGCTTCTAGGGTTTAGCCTCTCTGATCTCGTGGTAGATCTACTCTTGTACTACCCATATCATCAATATTAATCAAGCGGGACGTAGGGTTTTACCTCCATCAAGAGGGCCCGAACCTGGGTAAAACATCGTGTCCCCTGCCTCCTGTTACCATCCGACCTAGACGCACAGTTCGGGGCCCCCTACCTGAGATCCGCCGGTTTTTACACTGACGGTCATCAAATCACATAAACTCATAATACAAATCGTCATCGAACATTAAGCATGCGGACCCTACGGGTTCGAGAACTATGTAGACATGACCGAGACACAGCTCTGGTCAATAACGAATAGTGGAACCTGGATGCTCATATTGGTTCCTACATATTCTACGAAGATCTTTATCGGTCAAACCGCATAACAACATACGATGTTTCCTTTGTCATCGGTATGTTACTTGCCCGAGATTCGATCGTCGGTATCATCATACCTAGTTCAATCTCGTTTCCGGCAAGTCTCTTTACTCATTCCATAATGCATCATCCCGTGACTAACTCATTAGTCACATTGCTTGCAAGGCTCATAGTGATGTGCATTACCGAGAGGGCCCTGAGATACCTCTCTGATACACGGAGTGACAAATCCTAATCTTGATCTATGCCAACTCAACAAACACCATCAGAGAGACCTGTAGACATCTTTATAATCACCCAGTTACATTGTGACATTTGATAGCACACAAGGTGTTCCTCCGTTATTCGGGAGTTGCATAATCTCATAGTCATAGGAACATGTATAAGTCATGAAGAAAGCAATAGCAATAAACTAAACGATCATAGTGCTAAGCTAACGGATGGGTCTTGTCCATCACATCATTCTCTGATGATGTGATCCCGTTCATCAAATGACAACACATGTCTATGGCTAGGAAAGTTAACCATCTTTGATAAACAAGCTAGTCAAGTAGAGGCATACTAGGGACACTCTGTTTGTCTATGTATTCACACATGTACTAAGTTTCCGGTGAATACAATTCTAGCATGAATAATAAACATTTATCATGATATAAGGAAATATAAATAACAACTTTATTATTGCCTCTAGGGCATATTTCCTTCAGTCTCCCACTTTATTATTGCCTCTAAGGAAATACAAATAACAACCCTTTCTTTGATTGATCCATTTTAAACTACTTCAAAACTTTATCAAGGTATGTGCTTTGTGAAAGTCCAATTAAGCGTCTTGATCTATCTCTATAGATCTTGATGCCCAATATATAAGTAGCTTCACCGAGGTCTTTCATTGAAAAATTCTTATTCAAGTATCCTTTTATGCCATTCAGAAATTCAGTATCATTTCCGATCAACAATATGTCATCCACATATAATATCAGAAATGCTACAGAGCTTCCACTCACTTTCTTGTAAATACAGACTTCTCCAAAAGTCTGTATAAAACCATATGCTTTGATCACACTATCAAAGCGTATATTCCAACCCCGAGAAGCTTGCACCAGTACATAAATGGATCGCTGGAGCTTGCACACTTTGCTAGCACCTTTTGGATCGACAAAACCTTCTGGTTGCATCATATACAACTATTCTTTCAGATATCCATTAAGGAATGCAGTTTTGACATCCATTTGCCAAATTTCATAATCATAAAATGCAGCAATTGCAAACATGATTTGGACAGACTTAAGCATCGCTATGGGTGAGAAGGTCTCATCGTAGTCAACTCCTTGAACTTGTGGAAAACCTTTTGCAACAAGTCGAGCTTTGTACACAGTAACATTACCGTCAGCGTCAGTCTTCTTCTTGAAGATCCATTTATTCACTATTGCTTGTCGATCATCGGGCAAGTCAACCAAAGTCCACACTTTGTTCTCATACATGGATCCCATCTCAAATTTCATGGCCTCAAGCTATTTTGTGGAATCTGGGCTCATCATCACTTCCTCATAGTTTGTAGGTTCGTCATGGTCAAGTAACATGACCTCCAGAACAGGATTACCGTACCACTCCGGTGCGGATCTTGCTCTGGTTGACCTACGAGGTTCGGTAGTAACTTGATCAGAAGTTTCATGATCATCATCATTAGCTTCCTCACTAATTGGTGTAGGAATCACCAGAACTGATTTCTATGATGAACTACTTTCCAATAAGGGAGAAGGTACAGTTACCTCATCAAGTTCTACTTTCCTCCCACTCACTTCTTTCGAGAGAAACTCCTTCTCTAGAAAGGATCCATTCTTAGCAACGAATATCTTGCCTTCGGATCTGTGATAGAAGGTGTACGCACCAGTCTCCTTTGGGTATCCTATAAAGACACATTTCTCCGATTTGGGTTCGAGCTTATCAGGTTGAAGCTTTTTCACATAAGCATCGCAGCCCCAAACTTTAAGAAACGACAATTTGGGTTTATTGCCAAACAACAGTTCATATGATGTCGTCTCAACGGATTTCGATGGTGCCCTATTTAACGTGAATGCAGCCGTCTCTAAAGCATAACCCCAAAACGATAGCGGTAAATCAGTAAGAGACATTATAGATTGCACCATATCTAATAAAGTGAGGTTTCGATGTTCGGACACACCATTACGTTGTGGTGTTCCAGGTGGCGTGAGTTGCGAAACTATTCTGCATTGTTTCAAATGAAGACTAGAATCATAACTCAAATATTCACCTCCACGATCGGAACATAGAAACTTAATTTTCTTGTTATGATGATTTTCCACTTCACTCTGAAATTCTTTGAACTTTTCAAATGTTTCAGACTTATGTTTCATCAAGTAGATATACCCATATCTGCTCAAATCATCTATGAAGGTCAGAAAATAACGATAGCCAACGCGAGCATCAACACTCATCGGACCGCATACATTAGTATGTATTATTTCCAACAAGTCTGTTGCTCGCTCCATTGTTCCGGAGAACGGAGTCTTAGTCATCTTGCCCATGAGGCATGGTTCGCAAGCATCAAGTGGTTCATAATCAAGTGGTTCCAAAAGCCCATCAGCATGGAGTTTCTTCATGCGCTTTACACCAATATGACCTAAACGGCAGTGCCACGAATAAGTTGCACTATCATTATTAAACTTGTATCTTTTGGCTTCAATACTATGAATATGTGTATCACTACTATCGAGATTCAAGAAAAATAGACCACTCATCAAGGGTGCATGACCATAAAAGATATTACTCATATAAATAGAACAACCATTATTCTTTGATTTAAATTAATAACCATCTCGCATCAAACAAGATCCAGATATAATGTTCATGCTTAACGCTGGCACCAAATAACAATTATTCAGGTCTAAAACTAATCCCGAAGGTAGATATAGAGGTAGCGTGCCGACCGCGATCACATCGACTTTGGAACCATTTCCCACGCGCATTATCACCTCATCCTTAGCCAATCTTCGCTTAATCCGTAGCCCCTGTTTCGAGTTGCAAATATGAGCAATAGAACAAGTATCAAATACCCAGGCGCTACTGCGAGCATTAGTAAGGTACACATCAATAACATGAATATCAAATATACCTTTCACTTTTCCATCCTTCTTATCCGCCAAATACTTGGGGTAGTTCTATTTCCAGTGACCAGTCCCTTTGCAGTAGAATCACTCAGTCTCAGGCTTAGGTCCAAACTTGGGCTTCTTCACTTGAGCATCAACTTGCTTGCCTTTCTTCTTGAAGTTCCCCTTCTTCCCTTTGCCCTTCTTCTTGAAACTTGTCGTGGAATTGTCACGGCAGATGTCCTTAGTGTCAGGACTTAGTCGCAAGGCCAACACGTCTATGTGGTAGCTTGAGAGGGGTTGAGCGGAATCGAGAGACGCAACATAAGACAAGGATTTAGACAGCTTCAGGCCCCAGGAAACGTCATCCGGTAATAACCCTACATGTTGTTTGTGGCTATATCTCATTATGCTCATGAGAGAGTCGTCGCATAAGCCGGCTCCCCTTTGTGTCTAGCCCTAGAGATTATTTTCTGTCGCTTGTCCCTCTTTGGGGAGCCCTGCCCCTCTTTATATAAGTTGAAGGGGCGGCTTACATGTAGAGTCCTAGTAGGATTAGAACTAACTTATTCTCTTATTACAAGTCGGATACAAGTACGGGTCTTGCTTCCTCATAAAGGAAATATTCCGCATGCCTTCCGTCTTAATCTGGCCCACTATAACATGAGCCAGCCTACTGGGCCTTGGGCCCTTGTCATCCATACGACCCGCGGTCGGGGCCATCATTAAGCCTCCAGGCTTGTGAGTCATCACACTAGTGAACTGCCAGACCCGTGAGTTGCCAATCCTCCGGCGGGCCACGATGAAGCGCCAAGTCCGGCCGGGTCATACCGCGGGGTATATCCCCGACATTAGCCCCCGGTTTAATTTGGATTTATCCATGTTAAACTGATCCTGTAAAATAAACACAAGAACAAACTTGATAGGTTGTGCTCCGGGTTAAATTTTTTCCTGAACCGGCACCTAATCATCTTTAAGTCCTTGTCATTTCCTCTTGGATGCATACTCAAAGATCTTATAGCAAACCTCTTTTAACAGATATGTCCAAACCTTGCCAATGCAAAAATCCAAATACTTCTTTTGAGAAATTCGGGTCAATAGGCCAGCTTCAGAGCCAATTTGTAGACATTGGTATCTTATAGAGAAATATCGTAATAAATAATCCACTTGAATCGGCTTCCAAAGCGCCGGCTTAAAAAATATTGGTCTTGAAAAACTCATCTGACTTTCAGCCGGCTTGTAGAACTTTTCGGTTTATCACTGCCAAAATATCCGGTTTGTAAATATTGAGAGCACCGGGTCATAATTGTTGCCAACGCCAGGTCATAGTTATTGGTGACGCCGGGTTAATCTGGTTTACTCAAAACTGAGAATTTTGAAGATTTTTCTCCCTTATATCCATATTACCTATAGCCCCCAAGTCTTGAGCAGAAACAAAGTGATGACTTAAGACTTGCTTCAATATAAATACTGCCACTTTGAAGAAATCCATGTTGTTCATCTTAGTCACTAGTAAAGAGTGAATACTCCATATATGTAGCCCCCAAGTGTCGGGTTGTCATGCTTGCATCAACCTGGGACTTGTAATTGCCTTATACTCATAAAAAACTACAACTAGTGTAGCCCCCAAGGGTCGGGTCATTATGCAATAATGAGCAGGGACTTTATAAATATGATCATATAGACTTGAACAACAACATGTAGCCCCCAAGGGCCGGCTCAGTAAGATAATATTGAGCTGGGACTTTATATATACTTCTTTGAAAAGAACATCATATGATGTAACCCCCATCATGGGGCTTGAACCCACGTCCACAAGGTTAAGAGCTTTGTGCTTTACCAACTGAGCAGTGGACCCTTCAATATAATGGAATAAAACTTGTGTACCTTGAATTGTTGACAAGAGCAACTGGTAGCCCCCAAGGGTCGGCTCATTATGATGTGATGAGTCGGGTCTTCAATAAGGCCAGTAAAATTGTCTTTGCATTAGCCCCCAAGTGCCATGGTGCATGCTAGCAGTGACATGGGACTTGCATATTTGATATAATCTCAAACTGAATAATGTAGCCCCCAAGTGCCGGGTTGTAAGCCTGCAGCAACTCGGGACTATTCTTTTCATTGTAGAATAAATCATATCCATTGATAAAATAATAGCCATTGCGCCAAAACGACTTTGAATACCTTATCTGTTGACAAGTAAATCCGGAGTTTAAATACCCGGCGGCTCTTGGCCGATGGCGATTTAATATGCCTCCATTGTAAACCGGAATTTTTATAACCCGACAGTTTATAGCCTTTGAGAAAATCAAGAATTGATAACCCTTTTGAGACACCAATTTCAATCTTTCATGATGGGCTGGAACTTAATCATTTATGTAAGTCATAGCTTTGTAAATCTTGCACAGAGTTTAAACAACATATGCCCTGGCGACTTAACGTCAAAAGCCAGGGTAGGTAACCACTCAAATATAGTCTTATCCTGCACATAAGTAAATCACAAGATCCCCTGGCGGTTTACCACAGGGCGGATCATAATATCCCACATATAACCATTGTGATATTTAATTTGTACTGCCGGTTTACATGACCTGTGCAATAAGGGTGATAACCAAATCCTTAGAAGCTAATACTTCCAAATAGATGATGATTGTCACATGCTGGCGACTTATCGTCCAAAGCCAAGCCGGGTTTAAACGAACCCACACTTATATGCTTCAGATATGAGCAAAAAGTCTCAAGACCCAAAAAATTGTTTGCAAAAACTTAAACCAAAAAAAAATTGAGCTTTGTGATTAGAATACGATCAGTAAACCATTCCAAAGGGGTTAAGCTAGGATTCAAATACGATCATGTAGCCCCCAGTGGCTTTGGCGTTGCGCCGATCAAGAGGGTACCGATAGCTATTTTCTCTTTGGTTCGAATACGACCTATGTTTGAACAGGAAGCCCCCAAATGACCTTGAGAGGTTTTTAATGACCCTGATTCGAATATGATCCAAGTCGGACCCAAAAGGGGTTAAGCTATGATTCGGATACGATCAAGAAGTCCCCTAGTGAGTTTGGCTTTGCGCCGATCAAAAGGGTTATGACAGCTATGTTCTCTTTGATTCGAATACGACCTATGTTTGAACAGGAAGCCCCCAAGTGACCATAATAAGGTAAGCCCTAAGGCAGGATATCCATGTTTGAACCGCACATCATGGCAGCAAGTTCTCTTTGGCAACCTTTTATTTTTCTAAGAACTTGAATCTTGCGAGAGATTAATTCTTTTTGAACCGGAACTTTGAACCAGATTTGAAAGCTTAAAATCTTTGTAGAAGACAAATTTACCTTGAGCCGGATGTTTGAACCGGATTTGAGAGCTTCAAAGCCTTGCAGGAGAGAGATGTCTCTTGAACCGGATTTTAAACCAGAATCTTTATTTTGAACCGATAATTTTCTGACGGTGTTTAAATTTTCATCAATATGGTGGTGTCTTCCGAAACTGGGTTATCATTTCCTTCAATGACCCGGAGTTCCCGAGTCATGTCATTGTAGCCCCCGAGTCTCAAGGCGACTTGAGGAGTTGGCTTGAGATTCTTCATAATTAACCGTGATATAGACCGGTTTGAATCCTGCATGGGACAACTTGCAAACCAGAGTAATTTCTCTTTTATAGAAAGAAATATACAAAAAATATGTTGGATGGATTTCACCTGATGCATCAGGTCAGCAATTATCAACGCGGAGTTGATGATCGCCATGGTGAAACTGAAATCAATCACGACTGAGTCGGTCGCGGGTGCTAACAGATCTCTCGGCCCCGGTGTTTTAAACCGGTGTGAACGGGAGAGTTGACCGCGGCGTTGTAAACCGGTGCGGCCACGAGAGACGGCCACGACATTGTAAGCCAGTGCGGCCGCGAGAGACGGCTACGTCGTTGTAAGCCGGTGTGGGAGTCCGTTGAGTAACGACGACCACCTGTGCCAAAAGATGTTGGCGTGCCTCCACCCCCGCAGTATAATATCACTTTTTATCATAAATAATTGCCCTACATAGACAATATTGTAGACCAAGGCAAATATAAACTTGTTCTTTGACAAAAACAACATGTGCTAATAAATCAAACTTGGATGGATAACACCTGATTTGTTTGGACGATGGATGATCCGTTTATCGCGACAGAGGTGGCTCAGGTAGACCAGCGACTCAATATAGTTCCGGCGGCTCAGGCAAACCGGCGACTTAATATAATTCCGGTGGCTCAGGCAGACTGGCGACTTAATATAACTTCAGCGGCTCAAAGCGGCAAGGGCGGCTCAACACGGCTCCGGCGGGTTGACGTAGATTAAGCTGCACGGGCGGTGACTTGCGCACACCTGTTCCATCAGTAAGCGGGCGCAGACGCTGGTGCGTGATGGTGCTGACGTACGCTTCATAGGCACAACATGGCACCTCCTTTGCTGCACATAAAAATATACATACCAAAGTAATTGTTCTTTGATGAAAACCATATGTTTAATAAAATAAACTTAGATGGCTTCAATACATCACAGCAGAGGCGGCTCAACGCGTCCCTGGCGGCTTCAATACATCAGAGGCGGCTCAAAGCGGCCCCGGAGGCCCGCCCTCGACGGTGGCTTACAGTGGAGACGAAGCAGTCAAAGCGGATTTTCTTCTTTCGAGTCGTGGTCGAGGACGCGAGGCAAATCCATGCCCGCTCCTTCCGGGTCGGACAAGGCTCACAGGTAGGGCCAGCACCGGCCACCGGATGTGATGCAGCGACGATGCGCAAGCGCGGCTCAGTCAATAGAGGCAAAGCCACTCATCCAGGGCGGCTCGATGCATCCTACAGCGTCTCGTAGGCAACGACGACGACCGGCGGTTATGACCCGGCCGACGGTTCTATAGGCAGCGGCAGGCTAAAGCAGTAGTGGAGGCGATTGAAAGCCGGGGCGGCTCAGTAGCGAAAGCTCAACAGCGGCCGGTCGTGACCTAAGGCGTGGACGCGGCTGTAGTGGATGAGGAGTCCAGCCCATCTCTCCTTCTGGATGATGTTTGACTTGATCTATATTTGAATCAAAGTAGTACTCCAACGTATGCTTTGACGCTTCACGTGGGATCAATCTTCGAGGTTGAGACACCAACTGTCACGGTGGGTTTTTAATTCCAAAAAGCAGAAACTAGCACTCAACCCCGTGAGTAGTACAAACCCTGCCGGTCCTTTGTGGTAGTAGTAGTCCATATGGTTGATGGATACAACTCAAAAGTAGCACCAGTAGTTGAAGGAAATATGCCCTAGAGGCAATAATAAAGTTATTATTTATTTCCTTGTATCATGATAAATGTTTATTATTCATGCTAGAATTGTATTAACCGGAAACATAATACATGTGTGAATACATAGACAAACAGAGTGTCACTAGTATGACTCTACTTGACTATCTCATTGATCAAAGATGGTTATGTTTCCTAACCATAGACATGAGTTGTTATTTGGTTAATGGGATCACATCATTAGGAGAATGATGTGATTGACTTGACCCATTCCATTAGCTTAGCACTTGATCATTTAGTTTGTTGCTATTGCTTTCTTCATAACTTATATATGTTCCTATGACTATGAGATTATGCAACTCCCGTTTACCAGAGGAACACTTTGTGTGGTACCAAACGTCACAACGTAACTGGGTGATTATAAAGGTGCTCTACAGGTGTCTCCGAAGGTATTTGTTGGGTTAGCGTATTTCGAGATTAGGATTTGTCACTCCGATTGTCGGAGAGGTATCTCTGGGCCCTCTCGGTAATGCACATCACTCAAGCATTGCAAGCATTGCAACTAATAAGTTAGTTGCGGGATGATGTATTACGTAATGAGTAAAGAGACTTGCCGGTAACAAGATTGAACTAGGTATTGAGATACCGATGATCGAATCTCGGGCCAGTAACATACCGATGACAAAGGGAACAACGTATATTGTTACACGGTCTGACCGATAAAGATCTTCGTAGAATATGTAGGAGCCAATATGAGCATCCAGGTTCCGCTATTGGTTATTGACCGGAGACATGTGTCGGTCATGTCTACATAGTTCTCGAACCCGTAGGGTCCGCACGCTTAAAGTTCGGTGACGATCGTAATTAGGGTTTTTGTGTTTTGATGTACCGAAGGTTGTTCGGTGTCCCGGATGTGATCACGGACATGACGAGGAGTCTCGAAATGGTCGAGACATAAGTATTGATATATTGGAAGCCTATATTTGGATATCGGAAACGTTCCGAGTGAAATTGGAATTTTACCAGAGTACCGGGGGGTTACCGGAACCCCCCCCCCCCCCGGGGGTTATTGGGCCTACATGGGTCCTAAGGGAGAAGAGGAGGGCCGACCAGGGCAGGCCATGCGCCCCCTCCCCCCCTAGTCCGAATAGGACAAGGAAGGGGGGCGGCACCCCCTTTCCTCTTTCTCCCTTCCCCTTCCTTTTACAACAAGGCAAGAGGGGGGAGTCCTACTCTCGGTGGGAGTAGGACTCCTCCATGCGCACCCCTTGGGCCGGCCGCACCTCCCCCTCTCCCTCCTTTATATACTGGGGCACGGGGGCACCCCAGAACACACAAGTTGATCTTCGTGATCGTTCCTTAGCCGTGCGTGATGCCCCCTTCCACCATATTCCACATCGGTCATATCGTAACAGTGCTTAGGCGAAGCCCTGCGTCGGTAGAACATCATCCCCGTCATCACGCCGTCGTGCTGACGAAACTCTCCCTCTACGCTTTGCTGGATCGGAGCTCGAGGGACATCACCGAGGTGAACGTGTGCAGAACTCGGAGGTGCCGTACGTTCGGTACTTGGATCGGTCGGATCGGGAAGACGTGCGACTACTTCATCTACGTTGTGTCAACGCTTCCGTTGCCGGTCTACGAGGGTACGTAGACAGCACTCTCCTCTCTTGTTGCTATGCATCACCATGATCTTGTGTGTGCATAGGATTTTTTTTAAATTACTACGTTACCCAACAGTGGTATCAGAGCCTAGGTTTTATGCGTTGATGTTGTGCACGAGTAGAACACAAGTGAGTTGTGGGCAATATAAGTCATATTGCTTACCAGCATGTCATACTTTGGTTCGGCGGTATTTTTGGATGAAGCGACTCGGACCGACATTACACGTACGCTTACGCAAGACTGGTTCTACCGATGTGCTTTGCACACAGGTGGCTGGCGGGTGTCAGTTTCTCCTACTTTAGTTGAACCAAGTGTGGCTATGCCCGGTCCTTGCGAAGGTTAAAACAGCACCAACTTGACAAACTATCGTTGTGGTTTTGATACGTAGGTAAGAACGGTTCTTGCTAAGCCCGTAGCAGCCACGTAAAACTTGCAACAACAAAGTAGAGGACGTCTAACTTGTTTTTGCAGGGCATGTTGTGATGTGATATGGTCAAGACATGATGCTAAATTTTATTGTATGAGATGATCATGTTTTGTAACCGAGTTATCGGCAACTGGCAGGAGCCATATGGTTGTCACTTTATTGTATGCAATACAATCGCGCTGTAATGCTTTACTTTATCACTAAGCAGTAGCGATAGTCATGGAAGCATAAGATTGGCGAGACGACAACGATGCTACAATGGAGATCAAGGTGTCACGCCGGTGACGATGGTGATCATGACGGTACTTCGGAGATGGAGATCACAAGTACAAGATGATGATGGCCATATCATATCAGTTATATTGATTGCATGTGATGTTTATCTTTTATGCATCTTATCTTGCTTTGATTGACGGTATCATTATAAGATGATCCCTCACTAAATTATCAAAGTATAAGTGTTCTCCCTGAGTATGCACCGTTGCGAAAGTTCTTCGTGCTGAGACACCACGTGATGATCGGGTGTGATAGGCTCTACGTTCAAATACAACGGGTGCAAAACAGTTGCACACGCGGAATACTCAGGTTAAACTTGACGAGCCTAGCATATAACAGATATGGCCTCGGAACACGAAGACCGAAAGGTCGAGAGTGAATCATATAGTGGATATGATCAACATATTGATGTTCACCATTGATACTACTCCATCTCACGTGATGATCGGACATGGTTTAGTTGATTTGAATCACATGATCACTTAGAGGATTAGAGGGATATCTTTCTAAGTGGGAGTTCTTAAGTAATATGATTAATTGAACTTAAATTTATCATGAACTTAGTACCTGATAGTATCTTGCTTGTCTATGTTTGATTATAGATAGATGGCTCGTGTTGTTGTTCCGTTGAATTTTAATGCGTTCCTTGAGAAAGCAAAGTTGAAAGATGATGGTAGCAATTACACGGACTGGGTCCGTAACTTGAGGATTATCCTCATTGCTGTATAGAAGAATTACGTCCTGGAAGCACCGCTAAGTGCCAAGCCTGCTTCAGGAGCAACACCAGATGTTATGAACGTCTAGCAGAGCAAAGCTGATGACTACTCGATAGTTCAGTGTGCCATGCTTTACGGCTTAGAACCGGGTCTTCAACGACGTTTTGAATGTCATGGAGCATATGAGATGTTCCAAGAGTTGAAGTTAATATTTCAAGCAAATGCCCGGATTGAGAGATATGAAGTCTCCAATAAGTTCTATAGCTGCAAGATGGAGGAGAATAGTTCTGTCAGTGAACATATACTCAAAATGTCTGGGTATCATAATCACTTGACTCAACTGGGGGTTAATCTTCCTGTTGATAGTGTCATTGACAGAGTTCTTCAATCACTGCCACCAAGCTACAAAAGCTTCGTGATGAACTATAATATGCAAGGGATGAACAAGACTATTCCTGAGCTCTTCGCGATGCTAAAAGCCGCGGAGGTAGAAATCAAGAAGGAACATCAAGTGTTGATGGTCAATAAGACCACCAGTTTCAAGAAAAAGGGGAAAGGGAAGAAGAAAGGGAACTTCAAGAAGAACAGCAAACAAGTTGCTGCTCAGGAGAAGAAACCCAAGTCTGGACCTAAGCCTGAGACTGAGTGCTTCTACTGCAAGCACACTGGTCACTGGAAGAGGAACTGCCCCAAGTATTTGGCAGATAAGAAGGATGGCAAAGTGAACAAAGGTATATGTGATATACATGTTATTGATGTGTACCTTACTAATGCTCGCACTAGCACCTGGATATTTGATACTGGTTCTGTTGCTAACATTTGCAACTCGAAACAGGGGCTACAGATTAAGCGAAGATTGGCTAAGGCCGAGGTGACGATGCGCATGGGAAATGGTTCCAAAGTCGATGTGATCGCGGTCGGCACGCTACCTCTACATCTACCTTCGGGATTAGTATTAAACCTAAATAATTGTTATTTGGTGCCAGCGTTGAGCACGAACATTATATCTGGATCTTGTTTGATGCGAGATGGTTATTCATTTAAATCAGAGAATAATGGTTGTTCTATTTATATGAGTAATATCTTTTATGGTCATGCACCCTTGAAGAGTGGTCTATTTTTAATGAATCTCGATAGTAGTGATACACATATTCATAATGTTGAAATCAAAAGATGCAGAGTTGATAATGATAGTGCAACTTATTTGTGGCACTGCCATTTAGGTCATATCGGTGTAAAGCGCATGAAGAAACTCCATACTGATGGACTTTTGGAACCACTCGATTATGAATCACTTGGTACTAGTGAACCGTGCCTCATGGGTAGGATGACTAAAACGCCATTCTCCGGTACTATGGAGAGAGCAACTGATTTGTTGGAAATCATACATACAGATGTATGTGGTCCAATGAATGTTGAAGCTCGTGGCAGATATCATTATTTTCTCACCTTCACAGATGATTTAAGCCGATATGGGTATATCTACTTAATGAAACATAAGTCTGAAACATTTGAAAAGTTCAAAGAATTTCAGAGTGAAGTTGAAAATCATCATAACAAGAAAATAAAGTTTCTACGATCTGATCATGGAGGAGAATATTTGAGTTACGAGTTTGGTCTACATTTGAAACAATGCGGAATAGTTTCACAACTGACGCCACTCGGGACACCACAGCGTAATGGTGTGTCCGAACATCGTAATCATACTTTATTAGATATGGTGCGATCTATGATGTCTCTTACTGATTTACTGCTATCGTTTTGGGGTTATGCTTTAGAGACGGCTGCATTCACGTTAAATAGGACACCATCGAAATCCGTTGAGACGACGCCTTATGAACTGTGGTTTGGCAAGAAACCAAGGTTGTCGTTTTTGAAAGTTTGGGGCTGCGATGCTTATGTGAAAAAGCTTCAACCTGATAAGCTCGAACCCAAATCGGAGAAATGTGTCTTCATAGGATACCCAAAGGAGACTGTTGGGTACACCATCTATCACAGATCCGAAGGCAAGACTTTTGTTGCTAAATTCAGAGTTTTTCTAGAGAAGGAGTTTCTCTCCAAAGAAGTGAGTGGGAGAAAAGTAGAACTTGAGGAGGTAACTGTACCTGCTCCCTTATTGGAAAGTAGTACATCACAGAAACCGGTTTCTGTGACACCTACACCAATTGGTGAGGAAGCTAATGATAATGATCATGAAACTTCAGATCAAGTTACTACTGAACCTCGTAGATCAACCAGAGTAAGATCCGCACCAGAGTGGTACGGTAATCCTGTTCTGGAAGTCATGCTACTAGATCATGATGAACCTACGAACTATGAAGAAGCGATGGTGAGCCCAGATTCCGCAAAATGGCTAGAAGCCATGAAATCTGAGATGGGATCCATGTATGAGAACAAGTGTGGACTTTGGTTGACTTTCCCGTTGATAGGCAAGCAATTGAGAATAAATGGATCTTCAAGAAGAAGACTGACGCTGACGGTAATGTTACTATCTACAAAGCTCGACTTGTTGCGAAAGGTTTTTGACAACTTCAAGGGATTGACTATGATGAGACCTTCTCACCCGTAGCGATGCTTAAGTCTATCCGAATCATGTTAGCAATTGCCGCATTTTATGATTATGAAATTTGGCAAATGGATGTCAAAACTGCATTCCTGAATGGATTTCTGGAAGAAGAGTTGTATATGATGCAACCAAAAGGTTTTGTCGATCCAAAGGGAGCTAACAAAGTGTGCAAGCTCCAGCGATCCATTTATGGACCGGTGCAAGCCTCTCGGAGTTGGAATAAACGCTTTGATAGTGTGATCAAAGCATTTGGTTTTATACAGACTTTTGGAGAAGCCTGTATTTACAAGAAAGTGAGTGGGAGCTCTGTAGCATTTCTGATATTATATGTGGATGACATATTATTAATTGGAAATAATATAGAATTTCTGGATAGCATAAAGGGATACTTGAATAAGAGTTTTTCAATGAAAGACCTCGGTGAAGCTGCTTACATATTGGGCATTAAGATCTATAGAGATAGATCAAGATGCTTAATTGGACTTTCACAAAGCACATACCTTGACAAAGTTTTGAAGAAGTTCAAAATGGATCGAGCAAAGAAAGGGTTCTTGCCTGTGTTACAAGGTGTGAAGTTGAGTAAGACTCAATGTCCGACCACTGCAGAAGATAGAGAGAAAATGGAAGATGTTCCCTATGCTTCAGCCATAGGCTCTATCATGTATGCAATGTTGTGTACCAGACCTGATGTGTGCCTTGCTACAAGTCTAGCAGGGAGCTACCAAAGTAATCCAGGAGTGGATCACTGAACAGCGGTCAAGAACATCCTAAAGTACCTAAAAAGAACTAAGGATATATTTCTCGTATATGGAGGTGACAAAGAGCTCATCGTAAATGGTTACGTTGATGCAAGCTTTGACACTGATCCGGACGATTCTAAATCACAAACCAGATACGTGTTTACATTAAACGGTGGAGCTGTCAGTTGGTGCAGTTCCAAACAAAGCGTTGTGGTGGGATCTACATGTGAAGCAGAGTACATAGCTGCATCGGAAGCAGCAAATGAAGGAGTCTGGATGAAGGAGTTCATATCTGATCTAGGTGTCATACCTAGTGCATCGGGTCCAATGAAAATCTTTTGTGACAATATTGGTGCAATTGCCTTGGCAAAGGAATCCAGATTTCACAAGAGAACCAAGCACATCAAGAGACGCTTCAATTCCATTCGGGATTTAGTCCAAGTGGGAGACATAGAAATTTGCAAGATACATACGAATCTGAATGTTGCAGAACCGCTGACTAAGCCTCTTCCACGAGCAAAACATGATCAGCACCAAGGCTCCATGGGTGTTAGAATCATTACTATGTAATCTAGATTATTGACTCTAGGGCAAGTGGGAGACTGAAGGAAATATGCCCTAGAGGCAATAATAAAGTTATTATTTATTTCCTTGTATCATGATAAATGTTTATTATTCATGCTAGAATTGTATTAACCGGAAACATAATACATGTGTGAATACATAGACAAACATAGTGTCACTAGTATGCCTCTACTTGACTAGCTCGTTGATCAAAGATGGTTATGTTTCCTAACCATAGACATGAGTTGTTATTTGGTTAATGGGATCACATCATTAGGAGAATGATGTGATTGACTTGACCCATTCCATTAGCTTAGCACTTGATCGTTTAGTTTGTTGCTATTGCTTTCTTCATAACTTATATATGTTCCTATGACTATGAGATTATGCAACTCCCGTTTACCGGAGGAACACTTTGTGTGCTACCAAACGTCACAACGTAACTGGGTGATTATAAAGGTGCTCTACAGGTGTCTCCGAAGGTATTTGTTGGGTTGGAGTATTTCGAGATTAGGATTTGTCACTCCGATTGTTGGAGAGGTATCTCTGGGCCCTCTCGGTAATGCACATCACTCAAGCCTTGCAAGCATTGCAACTAATAAGTTAGTTGCGGGATGATGTATTACAGAACGAGTAAAGAGACTTGCTGGTAACGAGATTGAACTAGGTATTGAGATACCGACGATTGAATCTCGGGCAAGTAACATATCGATGACAAAGGGAACAACGTATATTGTTATACGGTCTGACCGATAAAGATCTTCGTAGAATATGTAGGAGCCAATATGAGCATCCAGGTTCCGCTATTGGTTATTGACCGGAGACATGTCTCGGTCATGTCTACATAGTTCTCGAACCCGTAGGGTCCGCACGCTTAAAGTTCGGTGACGATCGTAATTAGGGTTTTTGTGTTTTGATGTACCAAAGGTTGTTCGGTGTCCCGGATGTGATCACGGACATGACGAGGAGTCTCGAAATGGTCAAGACATAAAGATTGATATATTGGAAGCCTATATTTGGATATCGGAAACGTTCCGGGTGAAATCGGAATTTTGCCGGAGTACCGGGGGGTTACCGGAACCCCTCCCCCGGGGGTTATTGGGCCTACATGGGCCCCAGGGCAGGCCACGCACCCCCTCCCCCTAGTCCGAATAGGACAAGGAAGGGGGCGGCGCCCCCCTTTTCTCTTTCTCCCTTCCCCCTTCCTTTTCCAACAAGGCAAGAGGGGGGAGTCCTACTCCCGGTGGGAGTAGGACTCCTCCAGGCGCACCCCTTGGGCCGGCCGCACCTCCCCCTCTCCCTCCTTTATATACGGGGGCAAGGGGGCACCCCAGAACACACAAGTTGATCTTCATGATCGTTCCTTAGCCGTGTGCGGTGCCCCCTTCCACCATATTTCATCTCGGTCATATCGTAGCAGTGCTTAGGCGAAGCCCTGCGTCGGTAGAACATCATCACCGTCATCACACCGTCGTGCTGACAAAACTCTCCCTCAACACTTTGCTGGATCGGAGCTCGAGGGACGTCACCGAGTTGAACGTGTGTAGAACTCGGAGGTGCCGTACGTTCGATACTTGGATCGGTCGGATCGGGAAGACGTACGACTACTTCCTCTATGTTGTGTCAACGCTTCCATTGTCGATCTACGAGGGTACGTAGACAACACTCTCCTCTCTCGTTGCTATGCATCATCGTGATCTTGCGTGTGCATAGGAATTTTTTTGAAATTACTATGTTACCCAACAGTAGTAGTGACAAAACATCTCTGGATTCGGCGTCCTTAGTGAAAACGTGCTGCAACAGGAGATCATGGTTTCGGCGACTTGATCCTCGCAGACACATCCTGAACTTGCAGCAGCGACGGTGTAGTCGGCACAAACTTATTTTTCTTGATTTTAAAATTTTCCAGACTATGAACTCGGTCTGATAAGCTATAGCTCAGCGTCGGCGAATCCGTATCATGGTCATTGACTTTCCAATCATAACTATCTTTGTTCCTGGTCTTGGCCCTTCTCAAGCATCGCATACCCCAGAAAAAACTCCTAATATTTACGATGAACCCTTGCGTGATTTGATCCATTGTGAGCACCGCTAATCTCCTACGCAATAATAATCAGACTTTGGCGGATCCATAGCAGCAAATACCACCGATCATAAATCTGGACTGATGACTTTGGAGTTGTTGCAGCTCTTTCAAAACCGGCTCTTCTTCATCAAAAAAATCACGAACTTCTCGATCCCTAGGAGAGATCCCTCCAAGAACTCAACACCACCGTGCGCAAGCCCCACGGTGGGCGCCAACTGTCGTGGAATTGTCACGGCAGATGTCCTAGAATAAGGACTTAGTCATAGGGCCATCGCACTAGGAAGCTTAAAGGGGTTATTCGGGACAAAGGACACGTGAGAGTTTTATACTAGTCTGGCCCCTTACGATGAAGGTAAAAGCCTACGTCTAGTTGGGATTGGTATTGATGAGGTTTCGATCTCCAAGAGGCTCAACTCGCCGGCTTGGTTATCGACTTGTTGTTTTCTTGCCCTAAGCCGCCACCGGGTCATCCCCTTATATACATGGGTTGACGCCTGGTGGCCTATAGAGTCCCGGCCGGCTTATAATCGTGTCCGGCTTGGTGACTTCCTTTACATACCTTTCTTTACAAGTCTTTCCTTACATATGGCGGTTCATAATATCAGGCCTTAAACCACCTTCAGGCCTTTGGGCCTTCTATAAGTCTTAATAAACTACAATCTTGAATGTTTACTGGGCTTCTTGCGTAACCCTCCATTGGGGCTGACCCGGCCCCTCCTGGGCGGGTCTCAACTGATAGTAATATCCCCAACAAAACTAGTGGTCTTGTTGACCATCAACACTTGATGCTCCTTCTTGATTTCTACGTCCGCAGCCTTTAGCATCACGAAGAGCTCGGGAATTGTCTTATCCATCCCTTTCATATTATAGTTCATCACAAAGCTTTTATAGCTTGGTGGCAGTGATTGAAGAACTCTGTCAATGAAACTATCATTAGGAAGATTAACTCCCAGTTGAGTCAAGTGGTTGTGGTACCCAGACATCCTAAGTATATGTTCACTGACAGAACTATTCTCCTCCATCTTGCAGCTATAGAACTTATTGGAGACTTCATATCTCTCAATTCGGGCATTTGCTTGAAATATTAACTTCAACTCCTGGAACATCTCATATGCTCCATGATGTTCAAAACGTTGTTGAAGTCCCGATTCTAAGTCGTAAAGCATGGCACACTGAACTATCGAGTAGTCATCAGCTTTGCTCTGCCAGACGTTCATAACATCTGGAGTTGCTCCTGCAGCGGGCTTTGCACCTAGCGGTGCTTCCAGGACGTAATTCTTATGTGCAGCAATGAGGATAATCCTCAAGTTACGGACCCAGTCCGTGTAGTTTCTACCATCATTTTTCAACTTAGTTTTCTCTAGGAACACATTAAAATTCAAAGGAACAGTAGCACGGGCCATTTATTTACAATAACATAGACATGCAAAATACTACCAGGTACTAAGTTCATGATAAATTAAAGTTCAATTAATCATATTACTTAAGAACTCCCACTTAGATAGACATCCCTCTAGTCATCTAAATGATCACGTGATCCATATCAACTAAACCATGTCCGATCATCACGTGAGATGGAGAAGTTTTCAATGGTGAACATCACTATGTTGATCATATCTACTATATGATTCACGCTCGACCTTTCGGACTCAGTGTTCCGAGGCCATATCTGCGTATGCTAGGCTCGTCAAGTTTAACCTGAGTATTCTGCTTGTGCAAAACTAGCTTGCACCCGTTGTATGTGAATGTAGAGCTTATCACACCCGATCATCACGTGGTGTCTTGGCACGATGAACTATAGTGACGGTGCATACTCAAGGAGAACACTTATACCTTGAAATTTAGTGAGAGATCATCTTATAATGCTACCGTTGTACTAACCGAAATAAGATGCATAAAGGATAAACATCACATGCAATCAATATAAGTGATATGATATGGCCATCATCATCTTGTGCCTTTGATCTCCATCTCCAAAGCACTGTCATGATCACCATCGTCAGCGGCTTGACACCTTGATCTCCATCGTAGCATCATTGTCATCTCACCAACTATTGCTTCTACGACTATCACTACCGCTTAGTGATAAAGTAAAGCAATTACATGGCGATTGCATTTCATACAATAAAGCGACAACCATATGGCTCCTATCAGTTGCCGATAACTTTTACAAAACATGATCATCTCATACAATAATTCATATCATCGTGTCTTGACCATATCACATCACAACATGCCGTGCAAAAACAAGTTAGACGTCCTTTACTTTGTTGTTGCAAGTTTTACGTGGCTGCTACGGGCTTCTAGTAAGAACTGTTCTTACCTACGCATCAAAAGCACAACGATTTTCATCAAGTGTGATGTTTTAACCTTCAACAAGGACCGGGTGTAGTCAAACTCGATTCAACTAAAGCTGGAGAAATAGACACCCAATAGCCACCTGTGTGCGAAGCACGGCGGTAGAACCAGTCTCATGAACGCAGTCATGTAATGTCGGTCTGGGCCGCTTCATCCAACAATACCGCCGAATCAAAGTATGACACGCTGGTAAGTAGTATGACTATTATCGCCCACAACTTTTTGTGTTCTACTCATGCATATAACATATATGCATAGACCTGGCTCTGATGCCACTATTGGGAAACGCAGCATTTCAAAAAAATTACCTACGATCACGCAAGATCTATCTAGGAGATGCATAGCAACGAGAGGGGAGAGTGTGTCTATGTACCCTCGTAGACCGAAAGCGGAAGCATTTAGTAACGCGGTTGATGTAGTTGAATGTCTTCGCGATCCAGCCGCTCAAGTACCGAACGCACGGCACCTCCGCGATCTGCACACGTTCAGCTTGGTGACGTCCCTCGAACTCTTGATCCAATTGAGGCCTGATACGTCTCCAACGTATCTATAATTTTTGATTGCTCCATGCTATATTATCTACTATTTTACACGATATTGGGCTTTATTATCCACTTTTATATTATTTTTGGGACTAACTTATTAACCGGAGGCTCAACCCAGATTTGCTGTTTTATGCCTATTTCAGTGTTTCGAAGAAAAGGAATATCAAACGGAGTCGAAACGGAACGAAATCAACTGGAGAAGTTATTTTTGGAAGGAAACCTACCAGATAGACTTGGACCCTACGTTTGAAGATGAAGGAGGAGCTCACGAGGGTAGGGGCGCGCCCACCCCCCTGGGGCGCGCCCCCTGCCTCGTGGCCCCCCCTTCGGTCTCCTGACGTATCTCTTTCGCCCATATATACCTACGTATCCAAAAACTTCCAGAACGGAGATTAGATCGGGAGTTCCGCCGCCAGAAGCCTCCGTAGCCACCGAAAGCCAATCTAGACCCATTCCGGCACCCTGCCGGAGGGGGCAATCTCTCTCCGGTGGCCATCTTCATCATCCCGGTGCTCTCCATGACGAGGAGGGAGTAGTTCTCCCTCGGGGCTGAGGGTATGTACCAGTAGCTATGTCTTTGATCTCTCTCTCTCTCTCTCTCATGTTCTTGATTTGGCACGATCTTGATGTATCGCGAGCTTTGCTATTATAGTTGGATCTTATGTTTCTCCTCCCCCTCTACTCTCTTGTAATGAATTGAGTTTCCCCTTTGAAGTTATCTTATCGGATTGAGTCTTTAAAGATTTGAGAACACTTGATGTATGTCTTGCCGTGCGTATCTATGGTGACAATGGGATATCACGTGATTCACTTGATGTATGTTTTGGTGATCAACTTGCGGGTTCCGCCCATGAACCTATGCATAGGGGTTGGCACACGTTTTCATCGTGATTCTCTGGTAGAACTTTGGGGCACTCCTTGAGGTCCTTTGTGTTGGTTGAATAGATGAATCTGGGATTGTGTGATGCATATCGTATAATCATACCCACGGATACTTGAGGTGACATTGGAGTATCTAGGTGACATTAGGGTTTTGGTTGATTTGCGTCTTAAGGTGTTATTCTAGTACAAACTCTAGGGCTGTTTGTGACACTTATAGGAATAGCCCAACGGATTGATTGGAAAGAATAACTTTGAGGTGGTTTCGTACCCTACCATAATCTCTTTGTTTGTTCTCCGCTATTAGTGATTTTGGAGTGACTCTTTGTTGCATGTTGAGGGATAGTTATGTGATCCAATTATGTTATTATTGTTGAGAGGACCTGCAATAGTGAAAGTATGAACCCTAGGCCTTGTTTCAACGCATTGCAATACCGTTTACGCTCACTTTTATCATTAGTTACCTTGCTGTTTTTATAAATTGAGATTACAAATACCTTTATCTACCATCCATATTTCACTTATATCACCATCTCTTCGCCGAACTAGTGCACCTATACAATTTACCATTATATTGGGTGTGTTGGGGACACAAGAGACTCTTTGTTATTTGGTTGCAGGGTTGCTTGAGAGAGACCATCTTCATCCTACGCCTCCTATGGATTGATAAACCTTAGGTCATCCACTTGAGGGAAATTTACTACTGTCCTACAAACCTCTGCACTTGGAGGCCCAACAACGTCTAGAAGAAGGTTGTGTAGTAGACATCAAGCTCTTTTCTGGCGCCGTTGCCGGGGAGGTTAGCGCTTAAAGGTATATCTTTAGATCTTGCAATCGAGTCTTTTAGTTTCTTGTTTTATCACTAGTTTAGTTTATAAAAGAAAACTATAAAAAATGGAATTGAGTTTGTCTCATACGCTTCATCTTTTTAATATCTTTCGTGAGTATGATGGAAAGGATAATTGTGCTCAAGTGCTAGAAGAAGAGATCTCTAAAATGTTTGGCACTAAATATTTGAATGATGAGCATGATTGCAATGTTGTTAGTACGAATTCTTTGAATATCCATGATGCTAATGATGGTTGCACTAGTTATGATGAAAATGCCTCCTATAAACATGTCAATTTTTGTGGAGTAGACTGGGTTTGCAAGTACACACCAAATAGGGAAGATAGATATTGCAAGAGGCATAAGTACTTAGAAACCAAATTGTTGCAAGAAGAGCTAGATGAATGTGCTGAAAATTTATCTTTTCTAAGCCCTACTTCTGAACTTTGCAATGAACGTGATCATTTTGTACCCAATGCAAATTGTTTCCTGAGCGTATCGTGTCCAAAAATTGTGATGACTTGATTTCCCTTGCACATCATAATGAACTTAGTTTGCTCTTTGGTTATGAAGAAATTAAACGTAGAACTAAGGATATTCCAAAATTTGCCCTTGATAAAGTTCTTCATTTTGATCTAGAGGAAATTTATATGTATTGCGCGGTGAATTGCATTGAAAATCCTTATATTGCGAATTACATAAAGAAAAGAAAACAAATAGAAGATGAAGAGAATGCTAACGAAAGGGAAGAGACTTCCCAATATTCTCCTATTATTTCTTATGATGAATCAAGTAACGAAGAGGAGCCCTCTATTCAACAAATCTCATTAATAAGGAGCTCCAAAAAGAGGATTGAACCCACACATGATGTGGTGAAGAAGAAGAAAAGAAAAAGGAAGAGAGGTAAAAAGGTATCTCTCCCAAATAAAGTGGCTCCTATTATTGTTGTGCCTCATGAAAATGATACACTTGATGATGATCTTGTTATGCCTATTGCTTGTTGTGATGATTATGATTTGGAAGATAATGACACTTCTTATGATCTTGAAAATCTTTTTGGCACTTGCTTGGAAGAATATTATAATTGCTATACTATTGGTGCTATCTATACTATTAATGATGAGAGTGATTGTGCTTATGATATGAAAAGGCCCAGGCTTGGGGAAGCTATGTTTGATGAGGATGACATATTTGAGAATACATTTGCTGCAATTAATGTTTGTCCCAAGCTTAGGGATGCTATGTTTAATAATGATGATATTTTTAGCCTCTAAAGTTTTGATATGCAAAGTTGTTATGATGATAGCATGCCTTCTACTTACGATGATTATATTGATGAAAGTGGGTTTGGAAGAGTGTCAACTTTAGGAAGTAATGATCCCACTATTTTGGAGTATGTTGAATCTTATAATATTTATGAAAGTGGATTTGGAGAGGTCATGACTTTATTTAGTGATGTATCCACTATCTTGGAAGAGGTTTCAATCGATTATGATGAGAACAAAGTTGCTACTTATGACGATTATTGTGATAAAACTTATGCTATAAAGAGTAGTGATGATTATATTTATAAAACTTGTCATGATTATGAGTACCCTTTCTCTGAACATTACTCCTTTAACGTGGAAATAATTTATAGTATTCAAGTCTCTTATGATACTCCCACTATTCCGAATGAGAAGAATTTTGCTTATGTGGAGAGTAGTAAATTTTCTATGCAAATAGATCATGAAAAGAATTATTTAGGTGCTGGTTATATTGTTGAATTCATTCATGATGCTACTGAAAATTATTATGAGGGAGGAACATATGCTTGTAGGAATTGCAATAATATCAAGTTTCCTCTCTATGTGCTTAAAATTTTGAAGTTATGCTTGTTTTACCTTCCTATGCTAGTTGATTATTGTTCCCACAAGTTGTTTGCTCACAAAATCCCTATGCATAGGAAGTATGTTATACTTAAATGTGCTGGTCATATTCTTCATGATGCTCTCTTTATGTTTCAATTCTTATCTTTTACGTGAGCATCGTTGAAATCATCATGCCTAGCTAGGGGCGTTAAACGATAGCGCTTGTTGGGATTTGTTCCTTACTTTTTGCTCCTGTTTAGTAATAAATAATTTATCTAGCCTCTGTTTATATGTGGTTTTAGTTGTTTAATTAGTGTTTGTGCCAAGTAGAACCTTTGGGAAGACTTGGAGAAAGTCTTGTTGATCATGCTGTAAAAAACAGAAACTTTAGCGCTTACGAGAATTGCTGCCATTTTTATTTGGAGAGTGATATTTAGTTAATTATTTTTGCAGATGATTAATAGATAAATTTCTCACGTCCAGCAATTTATTTTAGAATTTTTGGTGTTCCAGATATTGCGCTAGATACAGATTACTACAGACTGTTCTGTTTTTGACAGATTCTGTTTTCGTGTGTTGTTTGCTTATTTTGATGAATCTATGGCTAGTAAAATAGTTTATAAACCATATAGAAGTTGGAATACAGTAGGTATAACACCCGTATAAATAAAGAATGAGTTCATTACAGTATCTTGAAGTGGTCTTTTGTTTTCTTTCGCTAACGGAGCTCACGAGTTTTCTGCTTTAAGTTTTGTGTTGTGAAGTTTTCAAGTTTTGGGTAAGGATTCGATGGACTATGGAATAAGGAGGGGCAAGAACCTAAGCTTGGGGATGCCCCGGAAGGCATCCCCTCTTTCGTCTTCGTTCATCGGTAACTTTACTTGGAGCTATATTTTTATTCACCACATGATATGTGTTTTGCTTGGAGCGTCAAATTATTTTGTTAGGATTTGCTTGCTGTTATCTAGAACAATGTTTTGCATCTTTTATTTCAATAAAAGTGGCATTGATAGCCTTTACTATGCCTATGTTACAAGTGTACATGTTGCTGTTTGAAAACAGAAAGTTTACTGCTGTTGCAACAATTCCCTAGAAAAGTCAGAATGTGATAAAATGTTGAAACCTTTTGCATATTAAGCTATGATAAATTTACTACAGTGGGAATTTTCTTTCATAATTTTTTGAGCTAGGGAAGTATGGATGTTGCAGCATTCTTTACAGACTATCCTGTTTAGGCAGATTGCTGTTATGTTTGCATTGTTTGCATATGTTTGCTTCTTTAATGATTCTATTTGAGGATAGGACTATTAAATATGCAGAGGCATTTAGTATGCAATGTTTAATAATAATTTTAGTGATTTGCTACCGTAGAGTATGATAAGGTTTTGTAATGGTTTATACTAACTTATCTCACGAGTCCTTGTTGAGTTTTGTGTGAATGAAGCTTTTGAGATTTAGGGAGACCTTGATATGAGAGGAATTAAGGAGACACAAAAGCTCAAGCTTGGGGATGCCCAAGGCATTCCAAGATAATATTTCAAGAAGTCTCAAGCGTCTAAGCTTGGGGATGCCCCGGTTGGCATCCCACCTTTCTTCTTCAACAACTATCGGTTAGTTTCGGTTGATCCTAAGTTTTTGCTTCTTCACATGATGTTTGCTATTCTTAGAATGTCATTTTATTTTGCTTTGCTTGCTGTTTGAATAGAATACCAAGATCTGAAATTATTAAATGTTAGAGAGTCTTCACATAGTTGCATAATTATTCAACTACTCATTGATCTTCACTTATATCTTTTGGAGTAGCTTGTCGACGCTCTAGTGCTTCACTTATACCTTTTTAGAGCATGGTGGTGGTATTATAGAAATAGATGAACTCTCATGCTTCACTTTATATCACTTTGAGAGTTTTAAATAGCATGGTAATTTGCTTAAATAATCCTAATATGCTAGGCATCCAAGAATAGTAAAAACTTTCATATAGAGTATTGAATACTATGAGAAGTTTGATACTTGATAATTGTTTTGAGATATGGAGATGGTGATATTAGAGTCATGCTAGTTGAGTGGTTATGAATTTGAGAAATACTTGTGTTGAAGTTTGTGATTCCCGTAGCATGCACATATGGTGAACCGTTATGTGATGAAGTCGGAGCATGATTTATTTTTTGATTGCCTTCCTTATGAGTGGCGGTCGGGGACGAGCGATGGTCTTTTCCTACCAATTTATCCCCCTAGGAGCATGGGCGTAATACTTTGCTTTGATAACTTCTAGATTTTTGCAATAAGTATATGAGTTCTTTATGACTAATGTTGATTCCATGGATTATACGCACTCTCACCCTTCCACCATTGCTAGCCTCTCTAGTACCGCGCACCTTTCGCCGGTATCATACACCCACCATATACCTTCCTCAAAACAGCCACCATACCTACCTATTATGGCATTTCCATAGCCATTCCGACATATATTGCCATGCAACTTTCCACTGTTCTGTTTATTATGACACACTCCATCATTTTCATATTGCTTGCATGATAATGTAGTTGACATTGTATTTGTGGCAAAGCCACCTTCATAATTCTTTCATACATGACACTCATGAGTCATTGCACATCCCGGTACACCGCCGGAGGCATTCATATAGAGTCATATCTTGTTCTAAGTATCGAGTTGTAATTCTTGAGTTGTAAGTAAATAAAAGTGTGATGATCATCATTATTAGAGCATTGTCCCAGTGAGGAAAGGATGATGGAGACTATGATTCCCCCACAAGTCGGGATGAGACTCCGGATGAAAAATAAATAAAAGAGGCCAAAGAAGCCCAAATAAAAAAATAGAAAGAAAAGAGGCCATAAAAAAGGAGAAGGCCCAAAAAATGAGAGAAAAGAGAGAAGGGACAATGCTACTATCCTTTTACCACACTTGTGCTTCAAAGTAGCACCATGATCTTCATGATAGAGAGTCTCCTATGTTGTCACTTTCATATACTAGTCAGAATCTTTCATTATAGAACTTGGCTTGTATATTCCAATGATGGGCTTCCTCAAAATGCCCTAGGTCTTCATGAGCAAGCGAGTTGGATGCACACCCACTAGTTTCTTTTGTTGAGCTTTCATACATTTATAGCTCTAGTGCATCCGTTGCATGGCAATCCCTACTCACTCACATTGATATCTATTGATGGGCATCTCCATAGCCCGTTGATACGCCTAGTTGATGTGAGACTATCTTCCCCCTTTTTGTCTTCTCCACAACCACCACTCTATTCCACCTATAGTGCTATATCCATGGCTCACGCTCATGTATTGCGTGAAGACTGAAAAAGTTTGAGAACATCAAAAGTATGAAACAATTGCTTGGCTTGTCATCGGGGTTGTGCATGATTTAAATATTTTGTGTGGTGAAGATAGAGCATAGCCAGACTATATGATTTTGTAGGGATAGCTTTCTTTGGCCATGTTATTTTGAGAAGACATAATTGCTTAGCTAGTATGCTTGAATTATTATTGTTTTTATGTCAATATGAACTTGTGTCTTGAATATTTCGGATCTGAATATTCATATCACAAGTAAGAAGAATTACATTGAAATTATGCCAACTAGAATTCCACATCAAAAATTATCTTTTTATCATTTTCCTACTCGAGGACGAGCAGGAATTAAGCTTGGGGATGCTTGATACGTCTCCAACGTATCTATAATTTTTGATTGCTCCATGCTATATTATCTACTATTTTAGACAATATTGGGCTTTATTATCCACTTTTATATTATTTTTGGGACTAACCTATTAACCGGAGGCCCAGCCCAGATTTGATGTTTTATGCCTATTTCAGTGTTTCGAAGAAAAGGAATATCAAACGGAGTCGAAACGGAACGAAATCAACTAGAGAAGTTATTTTTGGAAGGAAACCTACCGGATAGACTTGGACCCTGCGTCAGAAGATGAAGGAGGAGCTCACGAGGGTAGTGTTGGGGAATGTTGCAGAAAACAAAAATTTTCCTACAGTTTCACCAAGATCCATCTAAGAGTTCATCTAGCAACGAGTGATTGGATGCATCTACGTACCTTGTAGATCGCGAGCGGAAGCGTTCAAAGAACGGGGATGAGGGAGTCATACTCGACGTGATTCGAATCACCGAAGATCCTAGCACCGAACGGACGGCACCTCCGCGTTCAACACACGTACGGAGCAGCGACGTCTCCTTCTTCTTGATCCAGCAAGGGGGAAGGAGAGGTTGAGGAAGATGGCTCCAGCAGCAGCACGACGGCGTGGTGGTGATGGAGCTGCAGTACTCCAGCAGGGCTTCGCCAAGCACTATGGAGGAGGAGGAGGTCTTGGAGAGGGAGAGGGAGGCACCAAAGATCAAGGTAAGAAGTCCTCCATCTCCCCACTATATATAGGAGGGCCAAAGGGGGGCGCCGGCCCTAGGAGATCTAATCTCCTAGGGTGGTGCGGCCAAGGGGAGGAATCCCTCCTCCCCAAGGCACCTAGGAGGTGCCTTCCCCTCCTAGGACTCTTCCACCTTGAAACCCTAGGCACATGGGACTCTTGGGGCTGGTGCCCTTGCCCCATGTAGGCCAAGGCGCACCCCCTACAGCCCATGTGCCCCCCCGGGACAGGTGGCCCCACCCGGTGGACCCGCGGGACCCTTCCGGTGGTCCCGGTACAATACCGATGACCCCGAAACTTGTCTCGATGGCCGAAACAGGACTTCCCATATATAAATCTTTACCTCCGGACCATTCCGGAACTCCTCGTGACGTCCGGGATCTCATCCGGGACTCCGAACAACATTTGGGTTACTGCATATACATATCCCTACAACCCTAGCGTCACCGAACCTTAAGTTTGTAGACCCTACGGGTTCGGGAGACACGTAGACATGACCGAGATCGCTCTCTGGTCAATAACTAACAGCGGGATCTGGATACCCATGTTGGCTCCCACATGCTCCTCGATGATCTCGTCGGATGAACCACGATGTCGAGGATTCAAGCAACCCCGTATACAATTCCCTTTGTCAATCGGTATGTTACTTGCTCGAGATTCGATCGTAGGTATCCCAATACCTCGTTCAATCTCGTTACCGGCAAGTCACTTTACTCGTACCGTAATGCATGATCCCATGACCAGACACTTGGTCACTTTGAGCTCATTATGATGATGCATTACCGAGTGGGCCCAGTGATACCTCTGCGTCATACGGAGTGACAAATCCCAGTCTTGATCCGTGTCAACCCAATAGACACTTTCGGAGATACCCGTAGCATACCTTTATAGTCACCCAGTTACATTGTGACGTTTGGTATACCCAAAGTACTCCTACGGTATCCGGGAGTTACACGATCTCATGGTCTAAGGAAAAGATACTTGACATTGGAAAAACTCTAGCAAACGAACTATACGATCTTGTGCTATGTTTAGGATTGGGTCTTGTCCATCACGTCATTCTCCTAATGATGTGATCTCGTTATCAATGACATCCAATGTCCATAGTTAGGAAACCATGACTATCTGTTGATCAACGAGCTAGTCAACTAGAGGCTTACTAGGGACATGTTGGTGTCTATTATTCACACATGTATTACGATTTCCGGATAACACAATTATAGCATGAATAAATACAATTATCATGAACAAAGAAATATAATAATAATGCTTTTATTATTGCCTCTAGGGCATATTTCCAACAGTCTCCCACTTGCACTAGAGTCAATAATCTAGTTACATTGTGATGAATCGAACACCCATCGAATTCTGGTGTTGATCATGTTTTGCCCTAGGGAGAGGTTTAGTTAACGGATCTGCTACATTCAGGTCCGTATGTACTTTACAAATCTCTATGTCTCCATCTTGAACATTTTCACGAATGGAGTTGAAGCGACGCTTGATGTGCCTTGTCTTCTTGCGAAATCTGGGCTCCTTGGCAACAGCAATAGCTCCAGTGTTGTCACAGAAGAGCTTGATCGGCCTCGACACATTGGGTATGACTCCTAGGTCGGTGATGAACTCCTTCACCCAAATTGCTTCATGCGCTGCCTCCGAGGCTGCCATGTACTCCGCTTCACATGTAGATCCCGCCACGACGCTCTGCTTGCAACTGCACCAGCTTATTGCCCCACCATTCAAAATATACACGTATCCGGTTTGTGACTTAGAGTCATCCAGATCTGTGTCGAAGCTAGCGTCGACGTAACCCTTTACGACGAGCTCTTCGTCACCTCCATAAATGAGAAACATTTCCTTAGTCCTTTTTAGGTACTTCAGGATATTCTTGACCGTTGTCCAGTGTTCCTTGCCGGGATTACTTTGGTACCTTCCTACCAAACTTACGGCAAGGTTTACATCAGGTCTGGTACACAGCATGGCATACATAATAGAACCTATGGCTGAGGCATAGGGGATGACACTCATCTCTTCTATATCTTCTGCCGTGGTCGGACATTGAGCTGAGCTCAATTACACACCTTGCAACATAGGCAAGAACCCCTTCTTAGACTGATCCATATTAAACTTCTTCAATATCTTATCAAGGTATGTGCTTTGTGAAAGACCTATGAGCGTCTCGATCTATCTCTATAGATCTTGATGCCTAATATATAAGCAGCTTCTCCAAGGTCCTTCATTAAAAAACTCTTATTCAAGTAGGCCTTAATGCTGTCCAAGAGTTCTATATCATTTCCCACCAAAAGTATGTCATCTACATATAATATGAGAAATGCTACAGAGCTCCCACTCACTTTCTTGTAAACGCAGGCTTCTCCATAAGTCTGTGTAAACCCAAACGCTTTGATCATCTCATCAAAGCGAATGTTCCAACTCCGAGATGCTTGCACCAGCCCATAAATCGAGCGTTGGAGCTTGCACACCTTGTTAGTATTCTTAGGATCGACAAAACCTTCTGGCTGCATCATATACAATTCTTCCTTAAGGAAACCATTAAGGAATGCCGTTTTGACGTCCATTTGCCATATCCCATAATCATAGTATGCGGCAATCGCTAACATAATTCGGACGGACTTCAGCTTCGCTACCGGTGAGAAAGTCTCATTGTAGTCAACCCCTTGAACTTGTCGATAACCCTTAGCGACAAGCCGAGCTTTATGGATGGTCAGATTACCATTCGCGTCTGTCTTCTTCTTAAAGATCCATTTATTTTCTATGGCTCGCCGATCATCGGGCAAGTCAGTCAAAGTCCATACTTCATTTTCATACATGGATCCTATCTCGGATTTCATGGCCTCCAGCCATTTGTCGGAATCCGGGCCCGCCATCGCTTCTTCATAGTTCGAAGGTTCACCGTTGTCTAACAACATGATTTCCAAGACAGGGTTGTCGTACCACTCTGGTGCGGAACGTGTCCTTGTGGACCTTCGAATTTCAGTAGGAGCTTGATCAGAAGTATCTTGATCATCATCATTAACTTCCTCTCTAGTCGGTGCAGGCACCTCAGGAACATTTTCTTGAGTTGCGCCATATTCCGGTTCAAGAGGTAATACGTCATCAAGTTCTACTTTCCTCCCACTTACTTCTTTCGAGAGAAACTCTTTCTCTAGAAAGGATCCATTCTTGGCAACAAAGATCTTGCCTTCTGATCTGAGGTAGAAGGTATACCCAATAGTTTCTTTAGGGTATCCTATGAAGACACATTTTTCCAACTTGGGTTCGAGCTTTTCAGGTTGAAGTTTCTTGACATAAGCATCACATCCCCAAACTTTTAGAAACGACAGTTTAGGTTTCTTCCCAAACCATAATTCAAACGGTGTCGTCTCAACGGATTTCGGCGGAGCCCTATTTAAAGTGAATGCGGCAGTCTCTAAAGCATAGCCCCAAAAAGATAGTGGTAAATCGGTAAGAGACATCATAGATCGCACCATATCTAATAGAGTGCGATTACGACGTTCGGACACACCATTACGCTGAGGTGTTCCAGGCGGCATGAGTTGTGAAACTATTCCACATTTCCTTAAGTGTGTGCCAAATTCGTGACTCAAGTATTCTCCTTCATGATCTGATCGCAAAAACTTGATTTTCCTGTCACGTTGATTCTCAACCTCACTCTGAAATTCTTTGAACCTTTCAAAGGTCTCAGACTTGTGTTTCATTAAGTAGACATACCCATATCTACTCAAGTCATCAGTGAGGGTGAGAACATAACGATAGCCACCACGAGCCTCAACACTCGTTGGACCGCACACATCCGTATGTATGGTTTCCAATAAGTTGGTTGCTCGCTCCATTGTTCCTGAGAACGGAGTCTTGGTCATTTTACCCATGAGGCATGGTTCGCACGTGTCAAATGATTCATAATCAAGAGACTCTAAAAGTCCATCTGCATGGAGCTTCTTCATGCGTTTGACACCTATGTGACCAAGGCGGCAGTGCCACAAGTACGTGGGACTATCATTATCAACCTTACATCTTTTGGTACTCACACTATGAATATGTGTAGCATTACGCTCGAGATTCATTAAGAATAAACCATTCACCATCGGAGCATGACCATAAAACATATCTCTCATATAAATAGAACAACCATTATTCTTGGATTTAAATGAGTAGCCATCTCGTATTAAACGAGATCCTGATACAATGTTCATGCTCAAACTTGGCACTAAATAACAATTATTGAGGTTCAAAACTAATCCCGTAGGTAAATATAGAGGTAGCGTGCCGACGGCGATCACATTGACCTTGGAACCATTCCCGACGCGCATCGTCACCTCGTCCTTCGCCAGTTTCCGTTTATTCCGCAGCTCCTGCTTTGAGTTACAAATGTGAGCAACTGCACCGGTATCAAATACCCAGGAGCTACTACGAGTACTGGTAAGGTACACATCAATTACATGTATATCACATATACCTTTTGTTTTGCCGGCCTTCTTGTCTGCTAAGTCTTTGGGGCAGTTCCGCTTCCAGTGACCACTTCCCTTGCAATAAAAGCACTTAGTCTCGGGCTTGGGTCCATTCTTTGGCTTCTTCCCGGCAGCTTGCTTACCGGGCGCGGCAACTCCCTTGCCATCCTTCTTGAAGTTCTTTTTACCCTTGCCCTTTTTGAACTTAGTGGTTTTATTGACCATCAACACTTGATGTTCCTTCTTGACTTCTACCTCTGCTGATTTCAGCATTGCAAATACCTCAGGAATGGTCTTTTCCATCCCCTGCATATTGAAGTTCATCACAAAGCTCTTGTAGCTTGGTGGAAGCGACTGGAGGATTCTGTCAATGACCGCATCATCCGGGAGATTAACTCCCAGCTGAGTCAAGCGGTTATGTAACCCAGACATAGTGAGTATGTGCTCACTGACAGAACTATTTTCCTCCATCTTACAGCTAAAGAATTTGTCGGAGACTTCATATCTCTCGACCCGGGCATGAGCTTGAAAACCCATTTTCAGCTCTTCGAACATCTCATATGCTCCATGTCTCTCAAAACGCTTTTGGAGCCCCGGCTCTAAACTGTAAAGCATGCCGCACTGAACGAGGGAGTAGTCATCAGCACGTGTCTGCCAAGCGTTCATAATGTCTTGGTTCTGTGGGACAGGCGGGTCACCTAGCGGTGCTTGTAGGACATAATCTTTCTTGGCAGCTATGAGGATGATCCTCAGGTTCCGGACCCAGTCCGTATAGTTGCTGCCATCGTCTTTCAGCTTGGTTTTCTCTAGGAACGCGTTGAAGTTGAGGACTACGTTGGCCATTTGATCTACAAGACATATTGTAAAGATTTTAGACTAAGTTCATGATAATTAAGTTCATCTAATCAAATTATTCAATGAACTCCCACTTAGATAGACATCCCTCTTCTAGTCATCTAAGTATAGCACGATCCGAGTCAACTAGGCCGTGTCCGATCATCACGTGAGACGGACTAGTCAACCTCGGTGAACATCTTCATGTTGCTCGTATCTTCTATACGACTCATGCTCGACCTTTCGGTCTTCTGTGTTCCGAGGCCATGTCTGTACATGCTAGGCTCGTCAAGTCAACCTAAGTGTTTGCATGTGTAAATCTGTCTTACACCCGTTGTATGTGAACGTTGGAATCTATCACACCCGATCATCACGTGGTGCTTAGAAACGAACGAACTGTCGCAACGGTGCACAGTTAGGGGGAACACTTTCTTGAAATTATTATGAGGGATCATCTTATTTACTACCATCGTTCTAAGTAAACAAGATCAAAAACATGATAAACATCACATGCAATCAAATAATAATAGTGACATGATATGGCCAATATCACATAGCTCCTTTGATCTCCATCTTGGGGCTCCATGATCATCTTGTCACCGGCATGACACCATGATCTCCATCATCATGATCTCCATCATTGTGTCTCCATGAAGTTGCTCGCCAACTATTACTTCTACTACTATGGCTAACACGTTTAGCAATAAAGTAAAGTAATTTACATGGCGTTTCTCAATGACACGCAGGTCATACAAAAAATATAGACAACTCCTATGGCTCCTGCCGGTTGTCATACTCATCGACATGCAAGTCGTGATTCCTATTACAATATCATGAACAACTCATACATCACATATATATCATTCATCATTCATCACAACTTTGGCCATATCATATCACAAAGCACTTGCTGCAAAAACAAGTTAGACGTCCTCTAATTGTTGTTGCAAGTTTTACGTGGCTGAAGTAGGGTTCTAGCAAGAACGTTTTCTTACCTATGTGAAAGCCACAACGTGATTTGTCAACTTCTATTTACCCTTCATAAGGACCCTTTTCATCGAATCCGCTCCAACTAAAGTGGGAGAGACAGACACCCGCCAGCCACCTTATGCAACTTGTGCATGTTAGTCGGTGGAACCGGTCTCACGTAAGCGTACGTGTAAGGTTGGTCCGGGCCTCTTCATCCCACAATACCGTTGAAACAAGATAAGACTAGTAGCGGCAAGAAAGTTGACAACATCAACGCCCACAACAAATTGTGTTCTACTCATGCAAGAGAACTACGCATAGACCTAGCTCATGATGCCACTGTTGGTGAACGTTGCAGAAAACAAAAATTTTCCTATGGTTTCACCAAGATCCATCTAAGAGTTCATCTAGCAACGAGTGATTGGATGCATCTACGTACCTTGTAGATCGCAAGCGGAAGCGTTCAAAGAACGGGGATGAGGGAGTCGTACTCGACGTGATTCGAATCACCGAAGATCCTAGCACCGAACAGACGGCACCTCCGCGTTCAACACACGTACGGAGCAGCGACGTCTCCTTATTCTTGATCCAGCAAGGGCCTCTTGGGGCTGGTGCCCTTGGCCCCTTCCTTTCTTGATCTCTTGGCGCATGGGCCTCTTGGGGCTGGTGCCCTTGGCCCATATAGGCCAAGGCGCACACCCCTACATACCATGTGGCCCCCCGGGGCAGGTGTCCCCACCCGGTGGACCCCCGGGACCCTTCCGGTGGTCCCGGTACAATACCGGTGACCCCGAAACTTGTCCCGATAGCCGAAATAGCACTTCCTATATATAATTCTTTACCTCTGGACCATTCCGGAACTCCTCGTGACGTCCGAGATCTCATCCGGGACTCCAAACAACATTCGGGTTACTGCATATACATATCCCTACAACCCTAGTGTCACCGAACCTTAAGTGTGTAGACCCTACGGGTTCGGGAGACATGTAGACATGACCGAGATCGCTCTCCGGTCAATAACCAACAGCGGGATCTGGATACCCATGTTGGCTCCCACATGCTCCTCGATGATCTCATCGGATGAACCATGATGTCGAGGATTCAAGCAACCCCGTATACAATTCCCTTTGTCAATCGGTATGTTACTTGCCCGAGATTCGATCGTTGGTATCCCAATACCTCGTTCAATCTCGTTACCGGCAAGTCACTTTACTCGTACCGTAATGCATGATACCGTGACCAGACACTTGGTCACTTTGAGCTCATTATGATGATGCATTACCGAGTGGGCCCAGTGATACCTCTCCGTCATACGGAGTGACAAATCCCAGTCTTGATCCGTGTCAACCCAACAGACACTTTCGGAGATACCCGTAGCATACCTTTATAGTCACCCAGTTACGTTGTGACGTTTGGTATACCCAAAGTACTCCTACGGCATCCGGGAGTTACACGATCTCATGGTCTAAGGAAAAGATACTTGACATTGGAAAAACTCTAGCAAACGAACTATACGATCTTGTGCTATGTTTAGGATTGGGTCTGGTCCATCACATCATTCTCCTAATGATGTGATCTCGTTATCAATGACATCCAATGTCCATAGTCAGGAAACCATGACTATCTGTTGATCAACGAGCTAGTCAACTAGAGGCTTACTAGGGACATGTTGGTGTCTATTATTCACACATGTATTACGATTTCCGGATAACACAATTATAGCATGAATAAAGACAATTGTCATGAACAAAGAAATATAATAATAATGCTTTTATTATTGCCTCTAGGGCATATTTCCAACAAGTAGGGGGTGCGCCCCCTGCCTCGTGGCCCCCCCTTCGGTCTCCTGACGTATCTGTTTCACCCATATATACCTACGTATCCAAAAACTTCCAGAACAGAGATTAGATCGGGAGTTCCGCCGCCAGAAGCCTCCGTAGCCACCGAAAGCCAATCTAGACCTGTTCCGGCACCCTACCGGAGGGGGCAATCCCTCTCCGGTGGCCATCTTCATCATCCCGGTGCTCTCCATGACGAGGAGGGAGTAGTTCTCCCTCGGGGCTGAGGGTATGTACCAGTAGCTATGTGTTTGATCTCTCTCTCTCTCGTGTTCTTGATTTGGCACGATCTTGATGTATCACGAGCTTTGCTATTATAGTTGGATCTTATGTTTCTCCTCCCCCTCTACTCTCTTGTAATGAATTGAGTTTCCCCTTTGAAGTTATCTTATCGGATTGAGTCTTTAAAGATTTGAGAACACTTGATGTATGTCTTGCCGTGCGTATCTGTGGTGACAATGGGATATCACCTGATTCACTTGATGTATGTTTTGGTGATCAATTTGTGGGTTCCGCCCATGAACCTATGCATAGGGGTTGGCACACATTTTCGTCATGATTCTCCGGTAGAAGTTTGGGGCACTCTTTGAGGTCCTTTGTGTTGGTTGATTAGATGAATCTGAGATTGTGTGATGCATATCGTATAATCATACCCACGGATACTTGAGGTGACATTGGAGTATCAAGGTGACATTAGGGTTTTGGTTGATTTGTGTCTTAAGGTGTTATTCTAGTACAAACTCTAGGGATGTTTGTGACACTTATAGGAATAGCCCAACGGATTGCTTGGAAAGAATAACTTTGAGGTGGTTTCGTACCCTACCATAATCTCTTTGTTTGTTCTCCGCTATTAGTGACTTTGGAGATGTGATGCCCCAATACCGGAGCTTCAGATGCCTTCCAGGGTTTCCGGGTTTCGTCGTGTGTTTTGTTTGGTTCATTGCTTTCATCATTGCATCATGTGCATTGCATCATGTCATCATGCCATCATGTCATTTCTTTTCTTAACTCAACTAAATATTGGCATGGACCTTTGATCCATTTAAACCGAGGGAATTCACATGGTGATTCTCTTTACAACATATCCTCCTGATATTTAGAGAGCTATTATAAATATTCCATCAACTTTGGAATCACCATAACACACTTGCCATTTAATTCCATGCCTCTTATGCTTCAAGTTGCACCTCCAAACTTTGCCAACAATTCCTTTTCCATTTTCTTCGAGGCTCCTCCTAAATTCTCAATATTTTTGGACCTACCGAATACCCACTCCTTATTCAAACTCATTTGGATTTAAATTCAAACGAGTTCGAATCCAATCTTCACGCACACGCTCACTTCTATTTTCTTGGTCCAAGCTCATCCTTGCGAGTCCGGGAAATTTATCCCCGTGCCCAAATTCCATCCCTAACCCTCTCTTTATATTTTTTTCTTCTATCTATATATTTTCTCTCTTTCTCTCTCTCTCTTTTTTTGGTTAAGAGAAGAGAGTGTGAGAGGGAGAGAGAGCCCAACCAGGTTCCAGGAGCAGCCCCTTCTCTTCTGGGCCGGCCTTTTGGCCCACCTAATCCTACCCTAGGCCCAGCAGCTGACCTCCCTCCTAACCCTAGATGACCGAAGCCCAGCTCCCACGTCCCTCTCCCTCGTATCCACCCCGCCGCCAGGAGAGCGTGCGACCGAACCACGCCTCTCGATCTCTCCCTCGTCTCGATCCCTCTCTTCCTCGTTCCGCCGCCAGAGGGGAACAGATCACACGCGCGGCACCCCTTCTCTCCCTCGACAGCGCCCGTGCCCGATCCTCATGGCGCCCCTGTTCCCTGCGCCCGTGTCCCTCGACGCTCGCCGTAGCTGCAGCTCCTTCTCTAGCCTCGTCAAATCCCAGCGCAGCCGGTGCCTCCTCCTCCCTTGCTCCTGGACGCGCCCGGCCGGCCGCAGCTACCATCGACCCCGCCCACAGGAGCCGGCAGTTGCAGCCCCGAGCCCTCTGCTTCTTCCCTGCCGGCGTCCGAGGCCGCAGCCTCCCCTGCCGCGGCCACCTTTTTCTTCCTCGCCCTTCCATCTTCGCCGCTGCGCCAGCTCGCCTCTGCTCCGCGCCGCTCCTCCTCTACCATGGCCTCGGCCTCCTCTGCATAGCTCCGCCCTCGCCGGACCTGCTCCATCCTCCGCTGCTGCCGCGAGCAACCATGGCGTTTTTGCTATGTTTGCTGCCGCACCTCCCGCTGGCCCCTGCTTTGCCATGGCATGTGCCCGCGTTTGCTGCCTCCCGCCCGGCCACTTGTCTGCTTCCGACCAGAGACTCTTTGGTTTTGCGTTGTTTTGGGTCAGCAGGAGAGACGCCAAGACCTGTAACCGGGACCGTCAGGCATTTTCTTTGAGATTTTTGCCAAGTACCACGACGACGCGTCTTGTTCATCTACCGCCGTTTTCGGAACCGCTAAGAACGACAAGTACCTCGGCAAGTACCTTGACGCCCGATGCGTAGAACGACTACCGTCGCCGACGACCCGAGTACCACTACCGTCGACCCTCGAAGACTCCGTGGACGTCAAGATCCTCGCCGTGACCTCGAACGTCTACAGAATGTGCATGACTACAAAACGGGTACCACTACCGTTGCCGAAGACCCGTGTAACGGTATCGTCAAGTCCGACTATCGTCGCGTGAACCACTACTTCCCTCGACGTCCGATAACGTCTACTTCCACTACTTCCACTACGCCGACTCGATACACTTCGAAAACGCACGCTTCAAAGGTATAACGTCGAGACGACCGTCGTGGACGAATGCTTGCGATGTTTGAGATGCTCGTGTTTGCGCCGTGTCCAAATTGTCACTCGTTTCCTTGTTGCCAACTCGTGGGACACTCGGAATCCGAGAGCGCCCCACCATCTTTCGCACGCATCCGCACACCTCTCCTTTGCATCGGTATCTCAATCAAGTACCGGAACCGGAATGTTGCCATGGCATCATTACCGTTCCGACGTCGTGGCACCCCTTTCTTTCTACCATGATGACAAATGCTTCATAAAATGCTCGTGTCAACATTTTCATAAAAATTGCATAAACTTGCACATGTCATCCGCATCATGATAACAACTTCAAGATTGGTTAAAATTGTTGGTGCACCAAATTGATAATTGCATATGGGGATTTACCGGTTTTGTTGTTTATTATATTCGGCCCCATTTAAATTGTTTAGATGGTATAGTTTTATTATGCTTCTCCTCTTGCCATGTTTAACAACATTTAATATTGTTGAATACCTAAACGAGAGAGAACTAAATTAGTCATGTGGTGTTTCGTTAATATGCAACTCGCTGCATATTGAGCTCCACTTAACTTGTAGTGTTGTTTGTGCACTTTGTCATGCCATGCTTCATTAAACCGGACATGCATCATAATTGTTTGTGCTTCATACCATGTCTATGTGGTGGTTGTTTACTATGTTGTTTTCTTCTTTCCGATGTGCTTCTTCGGGTTGTTTCCGGTAACGTCGTGATTGTGAGGATCCGTTTGACTTCGTCCGTTTGTCTTCTTCATGGACTCGTTCTTCTTCCTTGCGAGATTTCAGGCAAGATGATCATACCCTCGAAATCACTTCTATCTTTGCTTGCTAGATGCTCGCTCTTTTGCTATGCCTATGCTACGATGCCTACCACTTGCTTATCATGCCTCCCATATTGTTGAACCAAGCCTCTAACCCACCTTGTCCTAGCAAACCGTTGTTTGGCTACGTTACCGCTTTGCTCAGCCCCTCTTATAGTGTTGTTAGTTGCAGGTGAAGATTGAAGTTTGTTCCTTGTTGGAACATGGAGATGTTGTTCCTTGTTGGAACATGTTTACTGGTTGGGATATCACAATATATTTTATTTAATTAATGCATCTATATACTTGGTAAAGGGTGGAAGGCTCGGCCTTATGCCTGGTGTTTTGTTCCACTCTTGCCGCCCTAGTTTCCGTCATATCGGTGTTATGTTCCCGGATTTTGCGTTCCTTACGCGGTTGGGCTATAATGGGAACCCCTTGACAGTTCGCCTTGAGTAAAACTCCTCCAGCAATGCCCAACATTGGTTTTACCATTTGCCACCTAGCCTTTTCTTTTCCCTTGGGAGTCGCGCTCCTGAGGGTCATCTTTATTTTAACCCCCCCCCCCCCCGGGCCAGTGCTCCTCTGAGTGTTGGTCCGACCAAGTAGACTGCGGGGCGACCTCGGGGCAACTTGAGGTTTGGTTTTACTCGTAGGATGTCTCATCTGAGTGTGCCCTGAGAACGAGATATGTGCAGATCCTATCGGGATTTGTCGGCACATTCGGGTGGTGTTGCTGGATTTGTTTTACCTTGTCGAAGTTGTCTTGTAGAATCGGGATGCCGAGTCTGATCGGAATGTCTCGGGAGAAGGTTTATCCTTTGTTGACCATGAGAGCTTGTGATGGGCTAAGTTGGGACACCCCTGCAGGGATTTGAACTTTCGAAAGTCGTGCCCGCGGTTATGGGCAAATGGGAATTTGTTAATGTCCGGTTGTAGAAAACCTGAAGTTGACCTTAATTAAAATACATCAACCGCGTGTGTAACCGTGATGGTCTCTTCTCGGCGGAGTCCGGGAAGTGAACACGGTGTTGGAGTTATGCTTGACGTAGGTTGTTCTAGGATCACTTCTTGATCATAGTTTTCTCAACCGTGCATTGCCTTCTCTTCTCGCTCTCATTTGCGTATGTTAGCCACCATATATGCTAGTCGCTTGCTGCAGCTCCACCTCATACCTTGTACCCTTCCTATGAGCTTAAATAGTCTTGATCATGAGGGTGTGAGATTGCTGAGTCCCCGTGACTCACAGATACTTTCAAAACCAGCTTGCAGGTGCCGTTGAACCGTGCATATGACGCAACCAAGCTCAAGGAGGAGCTCGATAAAGATCTTGTCCTTTATGTTGTTCCGCTTCCAGTTGATCAGTAGTGGAGCCCAGTTGGGGTCGATCGGGGACCTTGTCGCATTTGGGGTTCTTCTTTTATTTTGGTTCCGTAGTCGGACCTTGATTGTATTTGGATGTTGTAATGCTTTATTCATGTATTTGTGTGAAGTGGCGATTGTAAGCCAACTATGTATCTCTTTTCCCTTATATATTACATGGTTGTGTGTAGATTACCTTACTTGCGACATTGCTTTCAATGTGGTTATGCCTCTAAGTCGTGCTTCGACACATAGGAGATATAGCCGCATCGAGGGCGTTTCAAGTTGGTAATCAGAGCCTTCCCCGACCTTAGGAGCCCCACTGCTTGATCGAATTAGCTGTCGTTGTTGAGTCTAGAAAAAAATGTTTTGAGTCATTTAGGAATTATATATCGGAGAGTTTAGGAATTCTTTTTACTCCTCAGTCCCTTCATCGCTCTGGTAAGTCATCCTGACGTAGAGTTTTGACTCTTCTCTTCTCAAATTTCACTAAAAAAATTTAGGATCACGCGGGTATCTTGCAATCGTTCCGATGGTTTTGTGACGTGAACATTGTTCTTGGTGCCTCCTGTCATTTAGGGGTTGTGGCAGTGTCCCGAGGAGTTGAGCTCCGAGGTGTTGTCGTCACAATTTTATCGTTGCAGTTCTGGAATACCTGAGTTTAGTTTCGCCGACATCGAAAATCTCTTTTATGCAGTTGTTGGTGAGATAACCACGACGCCACCCAGTACTGGGGCGGGAGTTCGGGAGTATTGCTATAACTCGAATAACGGATGCTTTTCGAAGGTTGAGGTAGACGATTTCCGAAGGTTTCTTGGTTATGTATTGAAGGATGGATACAGCTGGATGTAGGATTTGCTAGTTTTGGGTAAGATATTATGCTTCCCCTGTATCCCCAACACCTGATTGCATAACCGGAAAATTTCGGGAGTTTATAAGTGGGAATTCAAGTAGCTCTTAGGATATCTTTTCGACAGATGTATGATACGAAATTGGGGTTCGACGTCTAGTGGTCCGCCTATCCACGGTTGGTTTTACAGTGGTCTCGTTGTGTCTTAAAGTGTCCTTGGCTATGCCGACTCGGGGATGCTTCATATGTCATGTGCACTGCCTTGTACATGATGGTGTTGTATGATCGAGCCCGTGTAGGCCCCACCACGAAAACTTCGGACGAAATCTCTATCATATGTTTGTTCCGGCTTATTCTGCAAGCCAATCCTTTGTTTTGTTTTGAGTTGTGGTATTCGAGTTGCTTCGAAGTCAAATGTTGATTCCATACATGTTCCTAAGCGGTGTTCTCATATTTCTTTGGGAATACTAATCCTTCATAATCATCGAGATTGTCTTGTCAATCCTTTTCAACCGGCGTGTTTCTCTTCTAGTGGATCCAATCTTTTCTACATCCGCAAGATCAATTACCAGTTCTTTCTACAGTGTTCATTTCTTCCGTCCTAAGCCGTCTTTGTTTTCCCACCCACCCACCCTTTTCATTCAAGGATTCAGATTTCTGAATCAATTATCATGTGATTGATGAGAAGTCTCTCCATTCTTTCCGTCAATAATCTTACCCGGTGGTTCTCTTGAAAATGTTCTACTAGTTCATCACTTCTCATTCTTTTTCTTCTTCGGTGGATTCTAGTCAAACTTTGTTGATCATATCCTTTCCTCGTGTCAATACCTTCTCATACCGGTGCACCTCATAATAATTCACTTCTCGCTATTCATTTGTTCTGGAGTACTCAAGATATCTCGAAGATTCGTATTTCCACTCTACATTCGTTCAAGCTCTTTCGAGGATGTTATCTCATTCAAGCCTTTTTATCCAACCGGTGCTATCTCTCTTTCGAGTAATCGTTCTACGGTGTTTCTCTTGAGTGGGCCCTAACCCACAGGTCTTTTCCAGGATCTTACCTGACTCTTCTAATTCTCCCGGAGATATCCTTAAAATTCATTTCAAAGTTTGACGTAAGAATGGGTTATCATCAGTCTAATGCTTTTCTCCAAGATCCGTCAAATTCTTATCACCGTTGGCTCAACCTTTAAATTCGTTATTCCGGAGTATCTCAACAATTCATGGTGGTGTTTATCGTCGTCATTCTCAGATTTTGAAGAACGAAGAAGAGTTTTTCCTCCATATCTTATCCGTTCTCTCAAAGACTCGTCATTCTAGCTTGTTGCCATCCTCTCATTGTTGGTTTTGGATTGTGAGAATTCTTTTCACCCATCCGGAGCTATTCAAGAGTCTTCTCAGTTTGATTATCCGGAGTCCATCATTTCAGGTTTATTCATTCTCATCTTTCAGTTATCATTCTCTAAATCTTACCGGTGCATCATTCATATTTCTCTAATCGGTCCGTGTTCTATTCGTTTCACTTGTATCTAAATTCTCTCAAACATCTTCGTTCTTTTGCTAATTCTTCCCGGTGCTTCGATATCTTTCCTTTGATCGTTCCCAATTCTTACGGTGGTTTGCTCAAGATTCTCTTCCATGGTGATCATATCAATTCATTCGTTGTTTCAATCCTACCGATGGTTCGCTGAAGACCTTCTCAAGTTATGCTATATCTATCTTAATCCTTTTCAAAGAGAATAAGTAGTATGCCAAATCCGTTGCTTGTCATCAATTAAATTGGTGAAGGTTAAGCATAATGTAATTCTTATTCTTGTTTCATCCATATGTTAATTTTTTCTTCCGTAGTTTGTTGACGATGATTAAATTCTTGATTTCATTTGTTCATCTTTCTTTCCCGGAGTTCCAAGTTCTCTCAATTATATCGTCATGAAGATCCATCTAAATCATTACAAGGTTTCATCTTGTGTTTCCAACTTCTTTTTATTTTCGTTATTCTTTTTGTTTACCGGAGTTCCTCATGAAGGTTCTACATGAGGGTTCATAAAGGATTTAATTCCTTCTCGAAGTTTTCATCGAGATTCTTTTGTAAGGAGTTCAAGCATTCTTTCTTCTTGCTATCCGGAGTGCAATTCTTTCTACCATATCATTGGAGGTGGTATTATGCCATTCTTGATAATTTGAGTTCATGTTTCATGATTCAAAAGTTGTCAGGAATGAGATATTTAAACCCATCAATCTCTTCATTGGAATTATCTTGGGTTATATTTCACCTAAAGCTTTCCCTAAGGATTCTTGCTATTTATGGAGCTTATATTTGACCCAAGTTCTTCTTTTATCCTCTCGGTGAAATAGTTTCTTGTCTCCTTGTTTATATCAATCCAATCTATTGTTTCTGTTAGTGGCAGAATTTCACCTCATAATTTTGGGATGTCTTCCATAAGCCCACATCAACCTAATTCTTTTTGTTGTTGGTGTTCCAACAACTCCGTTCGACTTTTCTCCTGAGGATGCCTTTTCAAGCTCATTTGTGCCAGAAGTTGGCTTTTTCAACTCCATTCTTTTATTACAATGATCTAACTTCTATTCTTTTCTTCCGGAGGCATTGTGATGTTGCTCTCTTCAACCCATCATCTCGTTTTGTCAAAGATCATGTTCTTTTCATGCCTATCCATTTAATCGGAGTATTGTGACCTTTTGCTCAAATTCTTTTCGCCTTATCAAGTCTTGCATCCCTTCTCAACCGGAGTGCTGCCCAAAGTTGTTCGTCCTTGTTCCTCTTTGCTAGCGGAGTGCTTTCAAATTCATTTATCTCCGTTGTATTCTTTTCTCGAAATGGCTTAACCTTTGCAAGGTTCTTTGGTCTCACTCATTTGTCAAAGAAGCAACTTAGTTTTACCTCTTCTCTTTCTCTTTCGTTTTTCCTCCGATGCCATCCTAGATCTCGGGACGAGATCCTCTCGTAGTGGTGGAGTGTTGTGACGCCCCAAGACCGGAGCTTCAGATGCCTTCCAGGGTTTCCGGGTTTCGTCGTGTGTTTTGTTTGGTTCATTGCTTTCATTATTGCATCATGTGCATTGCATCATGTCATCATGCCATCATGTCATTTCTTTTCTTAACTCAACTAAATATTGGCATGGACCTTCGATCCATTTAAACCGAGGGAATTCACATGGTGATTCTCTTTACAACATATCCTCTCGATATTTAGAGAGCTATTATAAATATTCCATCAACTTTGGAATCACCATAACACACTTGCAATTTAATTCCATGCCTCTTATGCTTCAAGTTGCACCTCCAAACTTTGCCAACAATTCTTTTTCCATTTTCTTCGAGGCTCCTCCTAAATTCTCAATATTTTTGGACCTACCGAATACCCACTCCTTATTCAAACTCATTTGGATTTAAATTCAAACGAGTTCGAATCCAATCTTCACGCACACGCTCACTTCTATTTTCTTGGTCCAAGCTCATCCTTGCGAGTCCGGGAAATTTATCCCCGTGCCCAAATTCCATCCCTAATCCTCTCTTTATATATTTTTCTTCTATCTATATATTTTCTCTCTTTCTCTCTCTCTCTTTTTTTGGTTAAGAGAAGAGAGTGTGAGAGGGAGAGAGAGCCCAGCCAGGTTCCAGGCGCAGCCCCTTCTCTTCTGGGCGGCCTTTTTGGCCCACCTAATCCTACCCTAGGCCCAGCAGCTGACCTCCCTCCTAACCCTAGATGACCGAAGCCCAGCTCCCACGTCCCTCTCCCTCGTATCCACCCCGCCGCCAGGAGAGCGTGCGACCGAACCACGCCTCTCGATCTCTCCCTCGTCTCGATCCCTCTCTTCCTCGTTCCGCCGCCAGAGGGGAACAGATCACACGCGCGGCACCCCTTCTCTCCCTCGACAGCGCCCGCGCCCGATCCTCATGGCGCCCCTGTTCCCTGCGCCCGTGTCCCTCGACGCTCGCCGTAGCTGCAGCTCCTTCTCTAGCCTCGTCAAATCCCAGCGCAGCCGGTGCCTCCTCCTCCCTTGCTCCTGGACGCGCCCGGCCGGCCGCAGCTACCGTCGACCCCGCCCACAGGAGCCGGCAGTTGCAGCCCCGAGCCCTCTGCTTCTTCCCTGCCGGCGTCCGAGGCCGCAGCCTCCCCTGCCGCGGCCACCTTTTTCTTCCTCGCCCTTCCATCTTCGCCGCTGCGCCAGCTCGCCTCTGCTCCGCGCCGCTCCTCCTCTACCATGGCCTCGGCCTCCTCTGCATAGCTCCGCCCTCGTCGGACCTGCTCCATCCCCCGCTGCTGCCGCGAGCCACCATGGCGTTTTTGCTATGTTTGCTGCCGCACCTCCCGCTGGCCCCTGCTTTGCCATGGCCTGTGCCCGCGTTTGCTGCCTCCCGCCCGGCCACTTGTCTGCTTCCGACCAGAGACTCTTTGGTTTTGCGTTGTTTTGGGTCAGCAGGAGAGACGCCAAGACCTGTAACCGGGACCGTCAGGCATTTTCTTTGAGATTTTTGCCAAGTACCACGACGACGCGTCTTGTTCATCTACCGCCGTTTTCGGAACCGCTAAGAACGGCAAGTACCTCGGCAAGTACCTTGACGTCCGATGTATAGAACGACTACCGTCGCCGATGACCAGAGTACCACTACCGTCGACCCTCGAAGACTCCGTGGACGTCAAGATCCTCACCGTGACCTCGAACGTCTACGGAATGTGCACGACTACAAAATGGGTACCACTACCATTGCCGAAGACCCGTGTAACGGTATCGTCAAGTCCGACTACCGTCGCGTGAACCACTACTTCCCTCAACGTCCGAGAACGTCTACTTTCACTACTTCCTCTATGCCGACTCGATACACTTCGAAAACGCACGCTTCAAAGATATAACGTCGAGACGACCGTCGTGGACGAATGCTTGCGATGTTTGAGATGCTCGTGTTTGCGCCGTGTCCAAATTGTCACTCGTTTCCTTGTCGCCAACTTGTGGGACATCCGGAATCCGGGAGCGCCCCACCATCTTTTGCATGCATCCGCACACTTCTCCTTTGCATCGGTATCTCAATCAAGTACCGGAACCGGAATGTTGCCATGGCATCATTACCGTTTCGACGTCGTGGCACCCCTTTCTTTCTACCACGATGACAAATGCTTCATAAAATGCTCGTATCAACATTTTCAAAAAAAATGCATAAACTTGCACATGTCATCCGCATCATGATAACAACTTCAAGATTGGTTAAAATTGTTGTTGCACCAAATTGATAATTGCATATGGGGATTTACCGGTTTTGTTTTTTATTATATCCGGCCCCATTTAAATTGTTTAGATGGTATAGTTTTATTATGCTTCTCCTCTTGCCATGTTTAACAATATTTAATATTGTTGAGTACCTAAACGAGAGAGAACTAAATTAGTCATGTGGTGTTTCGTTAATATGCAACTCGTTGCATATTGAGCTTCACTTAACTTGTAGTGTTGTTTGTGCACTTTGCCATGCCATGCTTCATTAAACCGGACATGCATCATAATTGTTTATGCTTCATACCATGTCTATGTGGTGGTTGTTTACTATGTTGTTTGTTTCTTTTCGGTGTGCTTCTTCGGGTTGTTTCCGGTAACGTCGTGATTGTGAGGATCCGTTCGACTTCGTCCGTTTGTCTTCTTCATGGACTCGTTCTTCTTCCTTGCGGGATTTCAGGCAAGATGATCATACCCTCGAAATCACTTCTATCTTTGCTTGCTAGATGCTCGCTCTTTTGCTATGCCTATGCTACGATGCCTACCACTTGCTTATCATGCCTCCCATATTGTTGAACCAAGCCTCTAACCCACCTTGTCCTAGCAAACCGTTGTTTGGCTACGTTACCGCTTTGCTCAGCCCCTCTTATAGTGTTGTTAGTTGCAGGTGAAGATTGAAATTTGTTCCTTGTTGGAATATGGAGATGTTGTTCCTTGTTGGAACATGTTTACTGGTTGGGATATCACAATATATCTTATTTAATTAATGCATCTATATACTTGGTAAAGGGTGAAAGGCTCAGCCTTATGCCTGGTATTTTGTTCCACTCTTGCCGCCCTAGTTTCCGTCATATCGGTGTTATGTTCCCGGATTTTGCGTTCCTTACGCGGTTGGGCTATAATGGGAACCCCTTGACAGTTCGCTTTGAGTAAAACTCCTCCAGCAATGCCCAACATTGGTTTTACCATTCGCCACCTAGCCTTTTCTTTTCCCTTGGGAGTCGCACTCCTGAGGGTCATCTTTATTTTAACCCCCCGGGCCAGTGCT